>NC_054554.1:10813000-10953000 GCF_017654505.1 Polyodon spathula
GCATAATTTTAAACACTTGATACCTAAGTGCATTTTAATGCAAGAGCTCTCAATGAAAAAGCATTCCTGTATTTAGATAACAATTTTTAGATAGTACTATAAAGCCTCAGCTAAAAGAACCTAAGAAGAATACAGTAAGACAAAGGTTCAATTTTACATTCTTAAAAAACATTTCAAGTAAACATACACTGAAAATGAACCATCTTGTTTGATAAAAAACAAAACATGAATATTTCTACCGGGACTCACTCTCACATACCTGTGCACCTTCTGCAATGGCTTCCACTGACCAGCCATGTTTTGGCACAAACTCTAAAGCAGCAGTGAGGATTCTGATCTGCAGCTGCTCCTCTGTCTCATAGTCCTCTGCCTGTTCCCCACCTTGGTCTGCATAGCTGAAAGCAAACAGCAGTGTCAGGCGCAATACAGATTCAGAACTCATTTCCAGTCTGATCATAAAAGTTGCCCCCACCCCCACCACACTTTAGTATGCTTTTTTTTCTCTAAAGCTTCAGTGAATTAATAAAGTTATGAAACATTTGAAGTTTTCTAGTTAGAGCAAAAGCTTTAAAAATCTGACTGACTGTCAGAACTCAAGACTTTATTAAAATACAGCAACAAAACTACGTCAGTAACAGACACCCCCAGCCATTGCTACAAATACAGACCTGGTGTTCGGGCGTGAAGACTTTGATTCAGGAGGAGTGGATTGGTAATGCTGATGAAAAGAAGAGGAGGAAGGTGGGACTTGCTCCTGTTTTGGATCTTCTGTGACTCTCCTCAACACTGCAGCTGTCTGAAAGGTTCGCTTTACTTCATCACACTGACTTCTTTGTGCTGGGAAATAGACAGTAAACCACCTAGTAAATACAATACTGTAACGTTTAACTTGTGTTAATGACTACCTTACTGTGCAAACCATGTTTCTGGTTTGAGATGCGTATTAAAACACTCTGGCGACTCTGTCCTTAAATACAGGAATGTCACGCCTCTATCTTGCACCAATCAAAATAAAAACACAATCCAAAAGTCACCTTGAAAGTCTACTAACTCACTCACACTGGCATAAATCCTTGAGCTTAAATATTTCAAGAGATACAGTTTGGTGCTCTTAAAACATGCTCCAAAAAATGACAGTAATTATAGGCGTTAAAACCTGAAATAGGGTACAAATGTTTTGCAATTAGTATTGGGTGTAGCACATTTTGTTAATTAAATTTTCATGTACAGTACGTAAATATGAGGATGGTCAATTGGTTAGTCCCCTTAAAAAATGACTGTTGAATGCCACAAGGGAAGAGTGAACGTTTAATTTGAAACCGACCGGCAATAATACAGCTGGGACTGATGCGGCACAGACATGGCTACATGGTTGTCATAGTGTGTATGTTCACAACAGTTAAGAAATAACTTTGTGTGTGTGTGTCTGTAAATATAATTCGTTAACAGCTAGAAACAGACATGTTTGTGACAATGCAATTCCAGTTAAGAACAGGCGACGAGGTCAACTTCTCGGTCTCAAAACCCGGCACCTGACCAACCTCATCTAGCAACCACAAAGTTTGAAACTACCGTATGGCTGCCCTTCAGCTCACCTTGCATCGCCTTGCCCTTCTCCCTTATATTCATGCAAACACAAGACTACAATTCAGCAATGCCCCCGCTAAGCAGTCTTAATGGCCTCTGTCTCCAGCCATTTCCTACCGCTTACCAGCTCTCAAGCCCCGCAGGATTTGCCCAACTCTCAGCGTCCTCAGCACCGCCGCCATATCGAACAGCCACTGCACCGCCTACCCCTTCACGTCAATACACAGCGACTCTCTCAGCCAGTGCTAACAGAGACGTCACTGCCGATCAACCGCATTGTGCATAAAGGTGTTCCAGGAGCAAGTTCGCTGCAGAATAGCCACGATATTAGTGTTGCTAAAAAAAAAAAAAAAAAAAAAAAAAAAAAAAAGAAATATTATTATGAGGTTGTAACTGAAAGCTTGAATTCACATATCATCTAACCCAGCTGGCTTCAGTTTTTTGTTATATTTACAATTCATTTTCAAGGTAATGTAATACACTAAACAACTACACTCAAACAGATCTAAATATTCAAAAAATATATGATTTCTCTGTTTTGGTCGTGTACGAAGCTACATTGGTATAGATACAAAGTGTGTTGTTTGTGTTGTAGAGTGTAACCTTTGAAATTATTGTTTTGGTTGTGTATTTATTATGTGAGTATACAGCACGGTGTTAAATGTATGTTTTTTTTTTGTTTCCTTTGTAATTTATTTGTAACCGCTTAACTTAAATCTGTGTACGATATGTTACGTAAATATATAGTGCTATTGTCAGAATTGTTATGAAATGACACAGCAGAATGTACAGTGACACAGCGTAATGTGACGTGCAGAGAAGCACGAACACCGGTAACTTATTCGTCGTCTACTGATAGGGACAGAAAGGAGGAGTGAGGGCGAGAGAAAGATAGATAAGGGAATATTATAACAAGCCCCCAGTTTACAAGTATACCTCTGGGATCATTTAATTTTAAACAGCACTGATGCCACTAACAGCCTTGCGAATTCTAGTACCCGTGCTACGTTATTTCAGGAGCAGAAGTGTGTGAGACCTAGATAAGACTTAACTAGTAACTAGCAGGAGCAAGGTCAGCCAGATAGGACTGAACTGTCCTTGGTGTATACAGACATCACAGCTATTACAAACCTAGCTGGAGGAATAAAGTGGAGAGAACACGAGCAACTAGCAGTAATATGGGACAAAACAAATGCAAAGAACTCGAGGAGGATTTATTTAGGAAGGCACCTGTAATAAACAGAAATATTGAGAGCTCATGCAGGAATTAAAGAATTAAAGAAATGGCCACCTGTAAACAGTGGCATCCCTGATATGTGGTTGGTTCTCAACAGCCTGCTCTCCTCTGCCTGTCTGTCAGGATGTCGGGGTTGGGAGTGCGTGCGGGTGAGCGCGTGGTGCTGGTGTGGGGTCTCCCCTCCTCTCCTGAGGCCCTGAAGGAGCTGGCACAGAATGTGGAGGCAGCGGGTTCAGGGGTGCGTGTGTCTCTTGAAAATGTCGACATGCTGCTGCTGTGTGAGTACACCTTCTTTGACTTGCTCTGCTTAGTCCAGAGGCTATTTAAGGGATAATAGCATTGCTGTCGTTTGGCAATAATGGAACTTCTGACTCAATAAACCCTGGCCATGAGGTTGTTATTTCAAGGAGGGAGTTCCATTATTAACGAGGGATATGCCACAGCAATGGCATTATCACTATTATATTATATTAAGGGCTTCTGATTTTTCGCTTACAAAAAAATGACATTGGTGTATAGCAATAAACACCGGAAAAAAATGAAAAAACTGTGGAAATGGTTAATCAATTCACATTGACTTTACCCTTTTCCCATTAAAAAATAAAACCTACTACAAAAATTAATACATTTCCCAGTGCTGCTGGGCAATGTCCCGCCTTCCTGACTTGCATCTATCATTGATTCGTTCTGAATATTTTAAACCCGCCCAACTACTAAGTGGCAGCACATTCCTACATTTCTATTGGAGACTCCGCTTACGAAACTTAAAATGAGGTTACAGTCAGAATGGAGGCTTGTTAGCGGGATTTAAAGCTACAGAGGATTTAAAACAGAATTGTGGTGAAATGTAAAAAAATGCCTACACACAAAAACCCCAGAGGAATGTGCCCGTGACCTTAGGGATTTCATTGTGGAAGACAGCAAAGGAAAGAAGGTACAACTTAAGTATGCAAGTACTGTCAAGTTACTACTATACGTATTTTGGCAGAAAAAAAAAGCTCAAGCATTTTGGAAAGTAACCGAAAACACTAATTTCATACAGTATATCAAAAACGGAAGCCCTGAAAAAAAAACTAATTACATAACGCTCGAAAATAGCTAAAACATAAGCACCCAAAATTACAATTAATAAAACCCGAAAAACAGAAGCCCTAATTATATTATACTACCACTATACATTTTTATTTATTTTTGTTGATTTTGCCATCATTTGTCTAAAATAACCATTGTAGTCCACTGAAAGAGTGAACGTTTTGAGAAAAAGGACCTGAGCTAAGTTTCTTTAACCAGGAAGAAAACTTCAGCCAGTGATTCCAGCCTGAGCACAGCATGCAGGCTGCTGCCTGTAATCAGCACTTGGCTTTGCAATTGTTTAGTCAAGTCAAATGAATGATACAAGCTCACACTTGTCCCAATGCTGGGTGGCACATGGCCTCTTTTGTTAAGATGGAGATGCACATAAGCCTGTCTCTTGCTTTTTTCTCCTATTTCTTTGTTCGAGGCCTAACAAAGACAAGGAACTGATTCTGCATTTTAGCAGTACTGTGTCACTTGATTTTGTTTGTTTTTTGTTAAATCTAATTTTAAATCCTTTCTATATGTCAAAGCTCTCCACTTCTAGCAGGCGCTAAAGTCTTTAAAAGGGTGATTTGCATTGCAGTGTTGACAGTATTTATTCAAGTTTATGCAAGCTGTATCCAGTATGTGTTGTTTTTTTTTAATTTTTTTTAATAAAATGTATTCTTTTAGCCGCTTTTGAAAATGTGCTCTGAAGATGTTTCCCTATTAAATAGAATTTGCAGTAAAAAATTAAACAACAATCAATTTTTAACATACTTAAACAAAATAGTTTGGGTGCAGTGAGATACATTATAAAAAATAACTTAAGTACTGTTACAGTATATAAGTTAAACCTATCTGTAAGTGTTAGCTGAAGCATGTCTGTTTGAGTCACAGAATAGCTGCCAGCAGGTTTTAAAGAGGTCTGATAAAGTATATTTTAATTATACTGTAATTAAACATGGGGTACCTATAAACACAACTCCACCTCTCATTACTAACACTGTGTTATGTAGGTAGTGCTTACAGAGGTGTCATGAAATGTACTTGTCAGGACAAACTGAGGAAGTCCGCACCTGCGGTCACCTTTTCTTTTTTTTTTTTTTTTTAAAGTAACAAAAAATGCTTATTCACTGCCAAACATGAACTACTTTAGATGTGTAATGACTACAGTATAGGATACTGACCATAAGGTCCGAGTGCAGTGTCCTGACAAGAGAACTTTGTGTTACCTCTGTAAGGACAGCGGTATGAAGCACACCAACATCATTATGACACTGATTTCCAATTAATGTGCTGTTACTGTTAGAGCATGGACAAACAATCATTTGTTTTGATACCATGCAAGTCCTATGAGTGTGGAAAAGCTGTGTATTGTACTTGAGTCTCTTTTGGTGTCAGTTGCTTACCATCCCTCAAATCATCTACTTACCTAGCTAAATGAGTATGTGTTGAAACACTTGTGTTTTCCTGACGTCTCCCCTTTTTCTCCCAGCCTCCCATGCCCCGTCCAGCTTTGACCTGGTCCTATCAGGACTGGTGCCGGGCAGCGCACTCGTTCACAGCTCTGAGATACTGGCGGAGATAGCTCGTATCATGAAACCTGGGGGCAGGCTCATCCTGGCAGAGCCTGTTACTATCAAAGGTGAGAATTTTAATTTGCCATCAATGAATAGTCTACTAACATGGGCTGTTGGTTAAAGGACTGAGGCAGTGTGAGCTGCTTGTTAGATCTAAGGGTCTAAGATGTAGTGGGAAGCAGAGTGACTGGAATTCAAGGCAGGGTGGTCCTGTGTAGTGGTTAGAGCTGTGGGACTGGGAGGCAGTGTGGTAAAATCTAGTTGTTAGAGCCGAGGGGCTGGGAGGCAGTGTGGTCTAGTTAGCTAAGTACTGACTAGCAGCATGGTCGAGTGGCTGGAAGTCCTTCATGTTTGTATTGATTGATCCTAGGTGATGACAGCAAACTGAAAACAGCAGGCAAGCTGTTGTCCGCTCTGAAACTCTCTGGATTGGTTGATGTGTCGGAGGTACAGTATGATTTTCGAATCTTTTGAGATTGAGACCTTAACATGACATGTCATTTTAAAAATAAATGTACCCATTTAAAATGTATAAACACATTTTAGAAATGATTCCATAAAAAAAAGCACATTCATGTTTTAAGTGCATGATACATAATTAAATACTATATAGTACACATACATTTTGTCCCTTCAGATCTCTATTCTTGTCTAACCTTTTTCAGTACTGGAAACTTCAAACTAATAATAAAAACATCTGTTTAAATACAGTTATTAACATTAAATGCGCTTTGTGCTGCAGGATTCTTTGCGACATATACTGGCCATATTCCACTGTTGTTGTTAACATGGCTGTTCTGTTCAGTTTTAAAACTAATGCAGTCATATAGCACCGCTATTCGTTATGGACTGTTGAAAGCCAGCTGGGATTTGATGGTAGTCGCAAAGGATTTAGTGGGATGTGCGTCTGTTTAGTGAAATGCTGTCTTGTGAATACATAACAATGGCATCCAAGCAAATCATTTTGTGGAATTGCTTTACTAAGCAAGAGAAAACTAAATTTGCAAACTCTGCCGAAGAAGTATTTAATTCAAAGGAGGAAGCACACTTACTTGAATCAATCAGTCTTTATTTTATGTAGCGCCTTTCATAGTTGACCACCATCACAAAAGTGCGTTACAAGATACAATAAAAAGCAATGTTTAATACAGTGAAAAACAATGCACAATACATTAAATACAGTGAAATAATATATATAATACATTAATGTGGTTTGCAGTGCGCAAATGTAGGGGTGATGCAGTGCTCAAGACAATGATAGACAACAAAGTATTGGTGAAGTGGTAGTTTAATTGTAATCCAAAGTCTGATGACAGCTGTAAATTATAATGAGAACTGGCAATACATAACAATGTGTATTGCTCAGTTCAATCCACATTGTTCAGTCCCGAAACAATAGACAAGGTATTCTAAACACACAATATAACAACCACGGTCACAAGTCCAAAGTGTGTGCTCGTGGTGAAAATACAATTTATTGTGAACAAGGTGCAGTGTTGTCTGGGTTTTTGCTGTCCTTGTAGAGACAGCTCCGGATCTGTTAGCCGTCTAATAATAACACACAAGTAGATTTTAGACACGACAAACAAACACTCACGATTATAATATGTTTCTCCTTCCAGTTCAGCATTTTAACCATACAAAGGAACAGATCACCTCGCTACATCGCCTTTGTACCATCGGTCGTGCCCCCTTGGTTAGCGATTGCATCCATTTCTCATCCAATCGCTTCCCTTCTAGGTTGATGACTTGGTGTACCATAGCTTCGCCCCCTTTCTAGATGGTGGACTTCCATCTAAGCTTGAGAATGAATTGTCTGGCCATCCAGTCCAGGGCACTCTGTTCCCTTTACACAGCGCCCTAAAATTCTAAAACATTGTGTATACGTATGTCACGTAGAATCAGAAGATGCATTGAAAAATCACAAGTAGCAAAGACACAACAGCTAATAACAGATATCCGGCTTAAAGAGCATGGCAAGCAAGAGAGAACAGGTGGGTCTTGAGAGTTGATTTAAAGCACGCGACTGTGGGAGCATCACGCACCAAAGCTGGGAGAGAGTACTTAATTGCTTATTTATTTTTAAATAAAGGCTACTTATTTGATAAGAAACTATATCTGTGCAATAACTGTAGTTAAAGAATTCCGTATTGGAAGCCACACGGTTGTTATTAATGGATCACAGCGTTATCACTGACACAAACCAGCGGGACGCTGTTATGTTGTTTTCTTTCCAATTTAGTTCCTGGAGAAGAATAGTCACTGCAGTTACTATGCTTCATCAACTATGTTTAAATAAAGTACTGTAAAGCCATAAATATTTGCAACCAAAATATTCACAATTGTAAAACCTATTTTGCTCTATAAATGTTGGCGACCTGTTGCACTGGTAGTAGTATATCACTTAATTATATGTACAGCACTAACATTCGTGCCTAAAATGTCGTCTTTTCATGCATGAAAAACGCACAATAAAAGGCTCACAAATATTCATGGTTTTACAGTATATAGTCATATTTACTATCCAACCTTGCCTCATTATTTTGACTGGCTCATATACTAAATATGTACAGCAGACTCTGCTAATAGTGGAAGTATTGTATTATTACCTCCAGGGTGGCTGCGGCTTCAGGCATTATAGCCCCCTGTTGGTAACAATAGTTTTCCCTCATGTCAATAATTTTCCACCATAGCCCTATTAAAATCATTATTAGGGCGTCTGATTTTTTTATTAGAACCTGCTTGCGATGTACAGCAGACTCTGCTAATAGTGGAAGTATTGTATTATTACCTCCAGGGTGGCTGTGGCTTCAGGCATTATAGCCCCCTGTTGGTAACAATAGTTTTCCCTCATGTCAATAATTTTCCACTATAGCCCTCTTAAAATCATTATTAGGGCGTCTGATTTTTTTATTAGAACCTGCTTGCGATGTACAGCAGACTCTGCTAATAGTGGAAGTATTGTATTATTACCTCCAGGGTGGCTGTGGCTTCAGGCATTATAGCCCCCTGTTGGTAACAATAGTTTTCCCTCATGTCAATAATTTTCCACCATAGCCCTCTTAAAATCATTATTAGGGCGTCTGATTTTTTTATTAGAACCTGCTTGCGAGATTTAAAACGAGATTACGATTAGGAACGGAGACTTGGACAAAAATGCCTCCAAAAAAGATCTGAATAGAACTTAATTTCTACTGTGGGGAATAGTGTTTATTTGCTATCTCAAGTAAAAAAGGTTCACCACTTCGTATCTCAGAAATCATTTGAGATAAAGACTCCATACAGCATAATAAAAAGACACTCTATTTATCACCAAAATATGTTTGCTTTTACAAGTATTGCCTAAGCCAAGTGGAATTGCATAACACAGCACTGAGACAATTGGTTAAATAGGAGTGGGGGTACTAACAGAAGGCTTGTGCGTGTGTAGCTTATATCATTTTTTTGTTTGTTTCAAAGGTCAAAAATGAGACACTGAACGCAGAAGAGACTGCATCTGTGAAGGAGGTTACTGGGTACCATGGCAACAGCCTGTCAAGAGTTCAAGTGTCAGCAAGCAAACCGAACTTCGAAGTGGGGTCATCAACACAGTTAAAACTGTCCTTTGGCAAGAAGGCTGCACGGTCAGGTAAGGACCAGGATGCTGTCAAGATTGGAAGGAACTGTCTGCTTGGTATTTGTTCTCAAATTCTGTCTTCCCACCTCTCAAGTGCTCCTTTGTGTCTAAGACAATCCATCTAACAGTTATCTCTGTAACACCCTCTCACTGCCTCCTACAGAGAAGCCTGCCCTGGACCCCAATGCTGCAAAGATGTGGACGCTATCAGCAAACGACATCGATGATGATGATGTGGTGAGTCTCCATCACAATCACATTCGATACCAGTTTAGATCACATTGCTAGGATGTACAGTAATTGGTGTCTGTCCTTGCATGATTATGTAAATCTGCAATTTGATAACAGCTTTCCAGTGTTAAGGAACCTTGATCTAATAAGGCTGCCATGTTGTTGTCATAACTTTGTTTTCTGTATCGTGACCAGCTGCTGTGAAATATTAGCTTTCTATTTTTTACATAATTGTATTCAATGATTCTCAAGGTCAAATTCCAAAACTGGTATTGTACCATAAAAATGTACCCATGTGTGGCAGTGCAATGTCAAAGCCATTTATCTGAGACTCTCTAAGGTAGTGAGCTACATAAATACTAGACTTTTTAGTTTCCTGATTGGTAGGGACAGCAGAGTTTTATATACTGTTTTTGATACAATATATAAAATTGTGGTAGTACCTGAGACTTAAAATGGATGCATGTCGTTGCTATGGTTTAAAACTGTTTACTTCCTCTTCCTTCCTCCAATAGGACCTCTTGGACTCTGACGCCCTCCTGGATGCAGAGGACCTGAAGAAGCCAGACCCGGCCTCACTCAAAGCTACCAGCTGTGGGGATGGGGCTGGCAAGAAGAAAAAGGCCTGCAAGAACTGGTGAGGGGAGGCATATTATACTATCATCTTCACAGTGGGTCTATACTCACCAGTTTAATTTCTTTAGCCAGAAGCATAGAAGAGTGAATATCCCTGTAACGGTTATTTATTACTTTGTCAAGCAGTAGTGAACTACACCACTCTGGTGCTCTCCTCCTACTGTGTGTGGTTGGCTTAGGTCCCACCCAAATAGTACTGAATTGATTTCATGAAAATGTAGTGAATAAAAAAGGGGCTGCAATATATGCATTGCTCCAAACAGTGAAGAGATATTCAGTATGTGAAGCAAGCATATATACAGGCACTCATTGATGCACTTAGTTTTAATATTTATAATCAATGCCAGGTCTTTTAATAGTATCAGTGGCGTTAACATACCATGTTGATGTATTCATGATGGACAATGTGGACCTCATTCCCAGAAATGAACTGATATTTGCATATTACCATCATCTGATAACCATGTTGCATTCAGTTCACTATGAAGGGGCATTGGACATTATTTCAAAACATGGTTTATAAAGCCTAATAGTTATAAATAACCCCTAATTATTTGGAGCAGTGTATCTTTATTGAAACCATACTGGATATACTCTTTATTATAGTTTAATTTTACCCCAAACCCCTACCTTTTGTTTAATTCTTGTGTTCCTTTGAGTTGAAAAACATACTTCCACAACGGCTTACTTTACAGCTGTGCTAAACCAGTGTTCAAGTGAGCTCACATTTGTTTAACCTTTGTTGACCTGCTATACTTTCTTTCTCTTTTTTTTCCAGCTCATGTGGTCTGGCTGAAGAGCTAGAGCAGGAGAGCAAGAGCTCCAAGAAGAACATCAAGAAGGACACCCAGCCCAAGTCAGCCTGTGGAAGTGTAAGTGTCTCCAACTTATGAAGCCTTTCTGCTCCTTGTAATTTTGATCATGCAGATTGAAGATGCATGAAGTAGCTGGTGCTTCTTGATACTTAATCACTTACTATTTTGTAGTTAAAACTCCACAAAGTTTTAGCAGCAATGAAACCACATGACCTACAACAGAGGCACCAGGATGCTGTAGTTTGGCATTTTATTTTAAATGTTTGCATGTCCTGAATTAATGTTAAAGAAAAAGAAAATATGTTTAATAGAACACAGGGACACTTCTAAATAATTATAAGATCACAAAGGATTGTAAACTTTATTTTTTAAACCTATCAAGCATTTTTCTTTCACCAGTGTCTGCCATTATAGAACTGGAAAGAGAATTATTTTTTCTTTGCAACCAGTTTCAGGAAAAAAATTGCAAGAAAGGTCTCTTACCTGTTATGTGTCGTGGAGGCTTATTGCAACAGGTGTTGCGATAAGCAAACTCACTTACTCATTCTAAATGCACATTTGATGAATATACAGCTTTTTGTCTACATATTGAAGTATTTACACAGTACATGCTAACAAATATTTCCTGGGTTGCTGTGACTGGTCTGAAACCAGTTTGTTATATTTAAAAAGCAACAAAGAGAAAGCTTAGAATAACACAATTTGTAGAGAACAAGACATAGTTAGGCTGAAAATGTTCACCCCAGTTTCCACTAATAGTGAATATAGTTTTTAAGGTGTGGTGGCTGTCAAGACTATACCTTACCCCCTCTCTCTTTTGCTGGCAGTGCTACCTTGGCGATGCCTTCCGTTGTGCCAGCTGTCCCTACATGGGAATGCCTGCCTTCAAACCAGGAGAGAAGGTCTTGCTGCAGGAGAACCAGCTCAACGATGCATAGACGCATCCACATGAAAATATTCAAAACCCCTCAAAAACACTCCTACATTCTCTGCACAATCCCACTGTCAAACAAAGACTTCACAAAAAAATCAAGAAAGAGCTTTCATTCCACCCGTAACTGAGAGGACACGGCTTTTCAATTAACACACAACCACTGAGCCTGGGTTTCATTAGCTCTTCATTGGGGGACTTTCCCAAAACTATCCTTCCCTGAGTGAATCTGACTGTATTCTCTGGTGATTTATATTTTGCTGGTATGCACCACAAGTCATTCGTAGGCAATGTGTCTTCAACTTGGAAACTGCTATTAAAAAGGTTTTGATAGTAATCTGAATTAAAAGTATTCAAGTTGTTTGGTATCAACAGGGCTTATGTAACCAGTAACAGTGATCTGAGAGTTTACTTTAACCAAAGTACTTCCCCAGTTTTATGCAGAATAGTAGATAAAAGAAGTTAATCTGTATGTGGTATCAGTTTATATACAATTAATACATGATTAAAAAATGATTACAAACTTCATGATAGTTATTTTATTTATTAAATACACAACTGCTAAAATGTCTATTCTAAATATTAGGCCAATGTTGCATGCCTGTTTGGTCCAGGTATAAACTCCATAATGATGTCGCCTGTTGCTGGCTGAAAGGCGAGCAAGTATGTGAGGGATGAAGCGTCGTCTCCTGCACTCTCCCACGGGGAACTAAAGAAATACACTGCCTGCTTGCGGTGGGGACTCCATTCACAGTTGCACTGTAGGGGAGTGAAAAACAACTGTAAGAAATTACATTGTTTCAAATCCACAAAGTTTAATCTTACTTTACATTCCACAATTGTTTTGGCTGTTTCTATTTCTGGTTATCCTTAAATATTAGTCACAAGTGTACCTGAAAACTGATGAAGTACCCCACAATGCTGACTATCTACATTGACAGACGGCACCTTTCAAGATCATCCGCCATGCTGGTTCTAGGCACATGAGACAGAATTATGTCATCTTCCTTAGCTAGCACAAATCACTGGATCACAATCCAATTGAGCAGCTGTGGGATGAGCTTGAATGTGGCCTTAATTTTCTGTCTACCACATTGACCCAATGTCCTGAAATTGGCCCCACCCACAGTGTGGAGTCATATTCAGAGCAAGACTACTTGTATTCTACTTTATTGTGAGCAGCTCTGAATACGCACCTGTCGGCTGGGTAGCTGTGTCAGTCCTGTGCTCACTGAGATATAGTCAGTCAAGTGATAATCCATCCAAAGCACTACCCCATGACACCGCCCCTTTCTAGAACACAGCAGAGTTGCACATACATAAGCTGCTATCATTAAAATGTGGCACTTAAAATACCAATTTCTTAAAAATAGTAAATATTTTCTCTTTTCTGTAAAAAATGTAAAAACAGCAGGAAAAGTCATTTCTTGTTTATTTAAACTGTAGCAGTATTTAGAGCCACCACTGTTAATAATAATTTATTCGACACTAGTGCCTCTTTGAACACTCAGCCTAATACAATGCTGCTTGTCCAGGATATCAGATTTAAAATGAATTTACCTGACGGGTACTCCAAGAGGGGGTGGGGCTCCCTGAAATCCAGCGAACTCTGGGCAGAGAATACATCACATAATTGATGAATTTGAAGGTCACTAGTACATTTATACTGGAGCTTTCATATAACCCTGCAAAAATGGAAGTTTGTATCTCAAATAGTATCTTGTATATATAGATGTTTACAGTGCAGCTGAAGCAGCTTTAAACTGCCACCACAAAAGGTTACAATCTAATTGTACAATATCCACCACTCAACTTGGTGTTCACCATCTGGAAAACTCAAAAGTGACCTGACAAGCAATATACAAGCAACAGAATAAAATTACATTATGGTGCTACAATCCTTTCAGCAGCTTTTAAAAAGGTACCAAATAAATAAATAAATAAAACTACTGCAATAAAGTTTCAATATCCAGGGACTGTAGAAAGGAAAGACACCCACCTGGATCATCTCATCCATGACACTGACGTCAAACCCTTCACAAGAACCGCAGGGAGCCTTGATCCGCCACAGATCCTGACAGAGAGGCTCAAATTAAAGCTTGAAGAACCAGGATTACAATTTGTTTGATATTTTAAAAAATGTCACCCTCCACCCCAGTTGTCCCATATATGATTGAGAAACGGGTGAAGCAACCACCTCCCCTATATTTTGTCCACTGGTATAATTTCTTTAAAAAACTATTGAAAATGAATACTGTACCTTAAACTCCATGGGTGCCACACAGAATGATGCAGATTGTGGCAGGATGGTGACGTCATCGCGGAGTCGCCCAGCTAGCGCAGTGCGAGAATACCAGAAGTACAGGATGTACCAGGGCAGGAAGCTGGTAGTGAAGTAGGGCTCTCCGATCAGCACTGATACCTGTGGGCACACACACACAAAGTTACTTCATAAGCCCGCATTGAGGGTGTGTAAATCACTAAGGTTAGGCAGGGAAAGGTTCTACAGCAACCCATGGGCATCGTTTGGACAAGGTCCCTAGAATTCTATACCTGCTCGTCCCTGAGACTGCTCAAGGTCAGCTGTTGAGGATGGCTCCCCAGAACCTGAATTTTACCGGTCAGGTCACTGGCAGCAAGAACCTGAGAGAATACAAGACACAGTAATGTAAGACTACAGCAGTAAACCTCAAATACTACCAGTCACGGAGCGGTTAGTGGGGCAGTATATGTCGGTAAGAAAAAGAACTGACCGTATGGCATACCTGCAAAAAATTAAAAAAATTAAAATCTAGGGGGGAGAAAATTTATATAAATGTTCTACTGCTGCAAAACACCCTACCCGGACCTTTAGTTTCGAACAAAAAAATTTTTTTAGTGTCAATACATAGCGTGAGTATGTTTCAGCTCAGGTCACGCCCTTGTTCTCTGGAAGCACTTCCCCTGTAGTCAGTGTACCCACAAATTGCATGCATTATTATGTGTGTTGGAAATCGTAAAAGTCAAATCCTACTAATACGTTTCGTGTTGAATTTTGTCTATTTTATTTTTGTGTAATAGTTTTATGATGTCAAAATGAAAACAGCAATCTAGTCCAGCCAAAGCAATCTAGGACCAACAGTTTGGACAACACAAAAACATTAGAAATCGGGACCAAGCCCAAGCTAAATCAGCAAACTTCTCATCAGCCAGGATATTCAATATCTGTACAAGAGCAAAGAAACTCCCCCGCAAGTATTAATTCTGTTGATCACCCCGATTGTTGGCGTAAACTACAAAATCTGCAACACAAAGAGAAATATAAATAGCTGGGGGGGGGGGGGTGTTCCCCCGAAAGGTTCTGTCTTGATGCAAATAAACGAAATACTGTCTATTCAAGGTGTTACATGAGCCCCTACAGTGAGCAGAATGTAGTACATTCACATTTAGAAGCAGCCCAAAACTTCAACAGCGGGCACGAATTTTTATTTTTTTTTAATATTTAACTTAAGTGTGCAAGTACTGTCGAGTTACTTCTATACATATTTTGACAGAAAAAAAAACGCTCAAGCATTTTGGGAAGTAACCGAAAACACTAATTTCATACAGTAAATCACAATCGAAAGCCCCCCAAAAAAAAGATTTACATAAAACTCGAAAATAGATCAATTATAATCTTTTTAATTGTAATGTTGTTTTTTATTTTAGCTTGTTTTATTTTGGACAGATAACAATATCAAAGCTGGCTGGAGAAGAAGTGGTTAATGGCTTTCCCTGGGGTTACATATCAATAATAAATAAGCACAACCTTGTGAGCTCCGAGGATGTGTGCGAAGAGAGGCAGCAGGCTTCTGTCACTGACACTCAGACACACGCTGTCCGGCCGCACAATCTGAAAGAGTAAAGCACAGTCAATGGAGCAATCCCACTAACAGCACCAGTGAGTCAGTGCTCTGGATCCGTACGTGACATCACTGCTCTGACACTTGGTGACTGATTCCCATAAGAGGCAGTGAAGGGGGCAATGAAGCTAGAAAGTTTCCTTCAATGACCAGTTGCTTTACAGACAGACACTGCTTTACAGACTTTGGTTCTCCCATTATATCAATAAATTAATATCAAAAAATACAACTTAGCAGGTATATCTTGAAGATATATTACTCTAAAGCCCATGCAAAACTGGGAGGGCAAACAAAGAAAAAGAGCATGCCAGATTGTATTTACAATAAAACACTAGCCACGGCCAAAGAGGATGCAGCCTCACCAGGTGTCTCGCGGGCACAGTCAGATTTCTTAGAATGAAAAATCCTAAAGTGTCCTTTTTGGTGGTAAAATTCATATCAATGGAAGTTCAAAAGCACTAGCCCTGTATTTAGAGACTGTGGCACTACCTCCTGGCTGCAAGGTAGTGCCACAGGTCAGATTCCAGCAGGAAAGACATTGGTTTAGCTAAAAGACCAATATGCCAAGAAATATTAGAAAATGAAACCCTAGTTACCTGTCTGGCTGGATGTTGTACCAGAGGCTGTAGTCATCGTAGATGCACCACCACTCCCTCAGTCACAGGCATTTCCTCAGGGAGGAAATACACACACTGCATCCAGTGATCACACCACTGCAACAGAGCCTTCAACCCCACTGGTGCAAGAGCAAACCAGCAAACAACACACTTCATAATCCAGCAGCACCCCTCCACAGTAATCGCACCAGGACAGGACTACCTGAGCAGACCCTGAGCCAACAGCAGGAAAGCGGGCAGTGAGGCATTCTGCGGAGCTGCTAACAGGCCTGCTAAAATCCACCCTGTAGGAGAGGAGAGCACAGGGTCCAATTAGTACAATACAGACAGGCAGAAAAAAAGAAAGAAAGAAACTGACACTACAGTGACCTTGTACCAGGAAAGTCTGAAATATTTTGATTGCATTGATTTTCGTTGAAATATATTTTTTCTAATCATGTATTAGACTTGTGCTTTACCAGAAGCAAAGTAAAATGGCAGGAACTGTAAAGAAAGATCTTGTTGAACCAGAAATTAAAAAAAACCGGAACCTGGCTGAGCAGGTGGAAGTGTGTGAGAGGGGCCTGACTCAGCTGGATGTCACAGAGGGAGGGGTCAAACTAAAAAAGCCATAGCATTTGCATTACTTAACGACAGAGAAATACATAATTCTGGCCACTTTAATAAGAAGCAGGGCTTATCAAAAAAGTTTAAAGCACTTCCCTCCATTTACAGGCAAACACGCAGGCATGTGCAATAACAGACAGTAGAGACTATTCCATTGATCAAATAGGTACATATTTTTAAAAACAAAAAAAGACCCGTGTCTCTAAGCCATTCCATTTGGCACATAATCAGCCCTAGCCGATGCAAAACTCTCCCGACACCTGACGTGGGCGTTGTGTTCCACACTGGCAGACACTGCTTTTATTCCACTGTCCAAACATTTGCTTGTTTGTCAACCTATTGCCATCTAAATGAGAGACCACTATAACTTTTTTTTAAACAGCTGAAGGGCTTTTATATTAAAATAATATATTTTAATCTTTTGAGCCTTTTGTGTACATTTTTTTTTATAAAAAACTTTCTTTTATATACCTTCAACATTGAAATCTAAGATAAACACTACATCTATCTTAATAAAATATATAATATTATATATTTATATATATATCTTATATATTTCTATATTATAGAATATATATATATATATATATATATATATATATATATATAGATAGATAGATAGATATAGATAGATAGATAGATAATCAATAAAGGACCACTATTAGTTTAATTTAAAACATAACAAATCAAAGAGTAACGGTCGAAATAGAGACATTTATTTTTATATTTATTTATTTCGATATTTATTCGTCACGTATTCGTTTATTTATTTCGACATTTTTTTATTTAATATCTTCCACAGTGAATACCTTGCAGCAAACAGCACTATTCTCTAACGAAGACTACCCTTCCTCTGGAGAACTTCAGTGATGGCGATGGCGCCGCTTCGGCCTATAACCTGAAAACGAGACTTGTTTGTTACGGTGTTTTCCGTTATGCAGCGATGATGTATGTATTTACAAACCCAATGCGTAAATAAACAGTGTAACACGTCATTAGTTAATAAGTTGAAACATGTAACTTTTTTAGTCACTTTCCACTTCCCAGTGACTGGTATCTACATACAACACTTTAAATTGCGATATTGCTTCGACTATTGTGGTGGTAAGCCTTGTTCTGGTAAGTTGACGTGGATAATGATGTTCTGATAGTTCAGTTTATGGAACAAAATGTATTTATTATACAAACATTATGCAAATGTAACAACCGATATACCACATATTCTTCTTGCTTCCTTTATGATATTTAATTCCATTTTATTTTTATAGAAAACAATATATCCTGATTTTTGTTCTTTGTCGAATGTCAAGGCAATGGCGATTTTTGTACTATTAGAAAACTGATAAATATATTCCATCTGTAGGCAAAGTACCAGATAAGCTACTGTGCGCTCTAAACAGCGTCCGAACTTCTCCGGTAACACAAGCAGCGAGGGGACTGAGTTTCAGGTCAGGAAAAGTAAGTTACAGTATTTTGTGTGTATTTGTGAAAAATTCAAACACTACTTCCCACTGCTGAATGTTCTTTTCTTCCCTTTCTTTAATTTAAGAGTTTTTTTGTTTGTTTGTTTGTTTGTTTTGGGTTTTTTTGTTGTTTTTTTTTAAATTCTTGTCTGGATGTCATAAATAAAGATATGGTGCACAGCTTCACTTTCTTTAAGATGATTGTACACTATAAAATATCTGTGTATTATAATCTTTAGGTTAGACCTTACAGTTTATTCACATTCTCAAATATGTTTTTGTTGTAGGAATGACACAAATTACCAACCTTAAAACCTACTTGCCACAATAGGTATAGGTATTATTCTACAACTAGCAAAAAAAAAAAAAAAAAAAGTATATAAATGTATAATTTAATTTATAAAGGGTATTACCTTTTAACAGAAAAAAATACACCTCCTAACATAATATTTTAAAATATATATGTACAGATATGAACATAATTTAGATATTTTATTTAACATCATGTAATCAAAGAAACTACAAAATGATTTTGTAAAAGTCAACCAGAAGGTATACCGGTAGTACAGTATTTCATGTTAGCTTTGGAAATGACACATTTTAAAATTATTGTCAGTTTTTTGTTAAGTAAATGGAAAACTACAAAGCGGTATGTAATTCAATATGTTAACGTAGCATTATTCAGCATGTTTTAACTTTTAAGAAGTGAAATGAGTTAATTCCATAGGGTGATGCAAAACTGTCGGACAGAGATGTACAAACAATTTAAATCAACTTGAAAGTGAAATCTGTGTTAGAAACGAGTTTTGCTCGTTTCATGTGCTCCTTCCTTGTCAGCCCCCAGACACTTTTCCCTACCGCCTTACCTTTGTTTTAGGTAGGGTACCCTCATCAGAGGATATCAGTGAACGTATTTTTCAGTTAGTAGAGAATGTCAGGAAGACCCAGAGGTAGACCTTCTCGTCGCTCTCCAGCTCGAAGCAGCTCCAGAAATCGAGCAGTAGCTGGGCCAGACAGGGCTAGAGATACCTTCAACATCAAGATGGATATTGATCCAGACATGTTAAGGTACATAAACAATACTTACAGGCATTTTTGTCTTAGGATTTAGTGCCTAATTGAAATGCTCACCTGAATTTATTTTGGTGCCTGGGTTCAAGTTGCTCAATTAGTTTGTTGAAAAGCCTTTGAAACAAGTGTTAAAACGACACTAGCAGTGTTTGTCTAGGTCTCATGGCTCACTCATGATAACTTGGCCCAGTTCAACGAATGGCTCTTGAAACATATGGCTCATGTAGCTCCTCAATAAGACTCTTTTGATTTAGAGATGAAGGCTGGACAATCTGTAATTAAGCAAGTGAGAATGCAAAGCACAAATGAGGTTGTGTGTGTATAAATATGAAAAATGTTTAATGAGCACAAAATCCCTAAAGTGATGTGTAGTCTGGATAAACAGCCTTTATCCCGTCTCTGATGTTTCTGTTTTGTTTTTATAGATCTTTAGATCATTTGTAGGGCTCCTTTAGCCGAAAATAGCTCTACATTAGTCCATTTTCAGCGATTGGATTTTAAATCTGAAGCATCCAGGGAGTACCAAAGTACCACTACCACTGAAACAAATCTCACTGTGTACGAAACAGACAGGCCCTTATAAACGTTTACCACAGTCAATTTGCACTGTAACTTTTCAGTTTTCCTATGATTTTCTCATGGTTATACTATGCATCTGCCATAGTTTACCATGGCTTGTCATATTTTTTAATATTCTTCACTGTACCTCTCTTGCTTTACCATGCTTCCGCTATGCTTTATTACACTTTGCTATGAATTTACTATGGTAAACTCTTAAAAGGGCGTGCTAGAATTTTGTTTGAATCCCCCCAGCGCAGAGTGAAGTCCAAAGACATCAAAACAGGCATTTTTGGAAACATAAGAAACATTCTCACCATGAGCTACACAGCTGTAATGCACATTGCATCCCTGCTAATGTTCTGTAATATATAAAAGGTGTCATTTAGAAACCTTGCAGACCTGTCAGGTCAAAGCATCTTTGTTAGTATTATGGCAGATGTTTGTTTGTTTCATTTTCTTTTAAATATATGTTTTTCGTTAAATATATGGAAAACAACAAAACAATATGTAATTCAATACGTTAACATTATTCAGCAGGTTTCATTCGTCTTTATGAAGCAAAATTAGTTAATTCTCCAGGGTGATGCAAAACGTTTGGCCATAGCTCTAGACTGCTTTTACAAAAAAAAAATATTGCATTGCATTGTTCAGTAACAGTCTAATGAAAAGGTTTCATTTGTCTTTAGCACTCACAAAATTCAGGATTCTCTGTTGAGCTCTAACAGTAGATTCTCTGACTATCACGGCATTTTCAACTGGTGCATCATCATGCTGGTAGGTTTTACTTTATCTAACTAGCATCTTACCTGTGCTGTTTACTGGGATCGGTTTGGGGATGAAGTGTCAGTTAGGGTTCCACAATAATGTAGGTGCAGGGGTCTAGAAGAACACCCCTTTTCCTTCACCTGTTTATTCCCACCATCAACAAATAGAAAGCCTGTTTTACTCTAAAAGGAGCAAACCATAGCATATATATATTGCACATAGGTATTTTTTATGTGCAGTTTTAAAAACAAATACATAATAAAAAGTGAAATAAAGTTATGTTCAGTGAAAAGACAACTGCCGAACTGAATTGGTATGTCATCTCTACATTCTGTTATTATTCATAGTGGTGTACAATATTCACATCTTCAACATGAACTAAAAAAATGTATGTGAGATCTTCATATACAGTCATTTTAAACAATAACGGTCGGCTTGACTACACGCTTGTTTTCCATTTAGGTAAATTTAATTGGAGTCTCTTACTAGTTAGTTTAATATTACGTTCCAGAGTGTATTAGTATATTTATTCTGTATTTCTGATTCTTTTGCAGATACTTACTAATTTGCACATGTTCCTGGATAACTGCATAGAGTAGGTGCACTTTCAGTATCCAGTCATGTAACATCCATAACTATGTTTTTGTTGAGTAAACCGCTATTGAGGAAACACTCACTAGTACTAAATGAATTAAAACAGAAGTAACAAATCCAGTGACAAACGGCTTTGTCAATTTCAGAAAGATTTATCGTCGACGTGCTTTACGTGGAAATTTCTGAAATGTCTTTTAGTGTTCCTGTAACAGTGGAACTCATTCTTGATGACCCCATCTTGACCCTGTGATCCTATAGTGTGACACTGAACAGGATTACATTGCAACCTCTCGCCTCCCAAACGCAGTCATTGTATTAGGTGTGGTAGGATGGGGTCTACATTATTTACATTATTTGTCCATCAATGGAATGAGATAGTAATACTTGTGCCCAGTTGCATAAAGCATGTTACGTTAAATGTAGTGCTCTCCTTAGTTTTCCCCTTAAGTGTTTCTGGAGTTTAAGGCTAGTGTAGAAAACAACTTAACACATTTCAGCTAATATCTTAGATAATATAAGAGCCGGGATTTTCTTAGTTACATTATTGATTGCAACCAGTAAAAAAAAAAAAAAAGCAAAAAGCATTTTGTCTGATATGACATTCCCCATAGATTATAGCCCTGGAGATGATATGTATATTTTTTTTACACTAACCCTAATGTTTGTACTTGGATGAGATACATCACTTGAGTCTGTGGTTTACCAGTGCATACTCATTTTTCGCACACTTTATAAATCAGGGGTGTGGAATTCAAAAGCTACACAGAGCATGATCTTGACAGTTCTGATAATTTTTTGTAAGTTTTTGTAGTGCACCCTATTATAGGAGGTGCCGTCCTTTAGAAAAGACATGATGATGTGGTCCGGTCAGCTGCTGATCACTATAAAAATAAAATCTGTTCTCGGTTTCAGTCAAATAAGATAGTAGGATTGGTGCCCTGCATGTTTCTGTAAGTGCTAATTTGCAGAATTGTTTGTCTTCATGTATTTTGTGATTCCCACCTCACAGGTATGGCCTCATGGTGGACCTGGGTCAGGTGTTTTACCATTTCCTGAAGGACCCCTATAGCTGGCCGGCCACCTATCTGATTCTTGGTAAGCAAACAAAGGTGCTGTCTTATCTTTTCTGACCCCTCCTTCCTTTCAATCAGCCTCTAAACTAGTGTAGAAGTCTAAAATAGAGCAGTAACTGCTGGTAAGAATGTTCATTTAGGGGTTGAAAAATGTATTCCAGAAAATGATGGGAACATACTAATATGATGATAATATACTATACTTAGTTTTCATGGTCGTGATGGTTAGAATTAAGCTAAATAGGAGCATGGTGTTGTATGGGATTTTTTTTTTTTAAATGTAGTGTACAAAGGGATACACATTATGAATTATAATTAACAAGACTGGTGTGTTTTAGAATCTGGAATGTTTGTATCTGAATTCTCTGTTACAGTTGAGAATTTAAAAATGTCCTTTTTTCAACCAGTTTGCTTCAGAAAAGACTCCACAATACTGCATTTCTAAAGTGATGTGGTTTGAAAAATGACCTCTAGGGGGCGTGCAGCTGTTAATCAAGACCCTTCTGTAATTTAGATTTTCTTTATAGATAATTTCCATTAACTAACTGTTGCAGTGGGATCAGAAATTATATTAACATACTGTACCCCTAATGGTGAAACTTTTTTTTTAGGAAGCCTGGTAAATAATGTAATAGTCTGGAAATGTGGTATAATACAGAAAGGCTCACTACTGAAAAACTAAATCTGTGTCAATCTTTTTTCTTTTGTGTTTTCTAACAGCTTCCAATGTGTTTGTGGTGGCCGCGCTGTTCTTCGAGAGATGGCAGGAATGGGTAAGACACAGTTACTGAAATGTAAAACATGACTAAAGGATCGGAAATATACCGTAATCTAATTTAAACAGTAAAGTAGTTGTTCTCTGTACCGTTGCCTTAAACATAAAGACTGTGTTAAGAATCTGAGTGTTTGGAGTAAAAAGGTGGGGGAATAACTTAACACTTTGCAACACAAGAACACTATGGAATCAAGCAAGGAGATATTACACACAGGTTAGTGTTGCACCTTCTAAGGAATAAAAACACTCTTAACAGTGAATATGGTACCCCTGAAGCTTATGAATGGTTTAAAATCAGTACTATAGTCAGTCAATCAAGTAAAAAAAAAAAAAAAAAAAAAAGTGTTTGTTTCCCTTTGAATGTATTTCAGGACTATATAACCGAGGCAACAGGGAAAGTTCTGGAGATTGGAAATCTGGCTGCTATGTTGCTGTTTCCTGCAGCAGTAATACTGCATGAGTCAACCTCCTTATCCGTTGGTGAGAGACTTTTTTTAAGCATCCCCCATAGGTCCTAAATTGAAAGGGTGTTCAAGGAAAAATTGATTTAGGTTGGTTTGCTATCCCCCCCCCATGACAGAAATAGAGGACATACCCTCTATTTAGACTCAAGCAAGGCCCTGTAATTAGAATTAATTAAACCCAGATTATTAGCAAACATATTTGACATGGTTGATTCACATGCATAATATTTTAATGGGCCCTGATCTATAGCGTGAAACGTAAGTTTTAATCATTAATCATTTAATCTGAATTATACTGTGAAGTGTAGCTAAACTTCATGCAGGTTGTAATTTTTTTTTTTAATGCAAATCATTCTGTAGAAATGTTATTATTAACCCACTGTTAATTCTGGATTCAAGGTGCATCTCTTGTGACAGCGCTTGGTATTTATTATTTGATGTTTGATGAAGTATAGTTTTGCTGCCCTCATTCGGCTTTATCAGATCAATGAGTTGTGGCTTTGTAGCACTTTTAATGCCTCTATTTCCCCACAGAAATTGACAATGAGTAGTGAGCATACCATACCATCTTGTTTTCAACGGATTAGAGTGCATGTTCTTTCTAAAACGCAGATAAGGTTTTTATCTGCTGAAAAATGCAACTACTGTAGCAAGGGCTAAGATGTCAAGGACTTATACAAATATGGACTGGAGTTGAGGCATATAGTGGAAAACTGTTGTCCTTGAGGGGACACACAGTGTCTGACAGGGGATTATATGAAGGGGGATACAGTGTCTGACAGGATTATATTGTCCCCTGGAGGACACTATATCAACTCAAGGGGGACAATAGTATACTACAAAACACCCAAATATCTAATTCATATATTATATGTTTTATTAAACTTTAAAAGACAACTTTATCTGCGTTTGAGTTACAGAAGGCAGCTTACAGCCCTTGTTTCTAAGTCTGTGTTTTTGGATTGGAGATATTGCTGAAGGATGCTGGTAGTTTTTGTGCTTTTAGCATCTTTATTTTGTTTAGTTCATCTTCAGAAAATACAGCTATATTTTTCTTTGCGATGTGAAAGGTGCGGACATCAGTATATGTCAAAGTGTTGCTGTTAATTACAAACAGTTGGCTAAAGTGCAAACTATAATCTGTCACGTGAAGGTGCTTTAATGAATCACAAGATGGATTTTAAATCCAAGGTTTAATAATATATAATGTAAAACCCCATGACATTGTTAAAGCCTACTTTGTATGCATTTAACGTTGCTGTGCTTTACAGTGGGGCATATCTTCCTGTAAATGATGACTGGTTCATTCCAGTGCCACCCTGTGAATACCCTCAGTGAGTTGTTATGGTGTACTCCAGGAACACGGGGATCTGAACAGATGTATTTTTCTCTCTGGTCCTCAGGTGGATCAATGCTGGCTCTCATAGTTTACATCGTCATTGCACTCAAGATCTATTCCTACCACGAAGTCAACAGCTGGTTTCGTCAGGGGATACAAACCAGTTCAGGTCGGCACTCAAGAATTAGCCATACCCACCTGCTTTTCAGTTTTAGCACAGACAGAGTCACCTACTCATTTTGTACACAAATATATTCTATTTTTTTATTATTATTGTTGCTATTTTCCTCCAGCCATAATTCAGAATGCATTCATATTTTTAACATTAAACACCTCAAAAGTTAAAATGAACTTGACCTCTGGCCTTTGACCTAATATGGCAGGTCATTTGACGTTCATGTATTCTGGGATTCATTTGATCACGTTTGATTTTGGGAATATTCCAGTAAAAATGACAGTAATCGCTAACTTGACACAGTGGTTTTTTAACCTCCAGTACAGCAGTTTAAACACCTCATATCTCAGTAAATGAAAATACAGACTTCATATTTTCTTTTTTTTTTTTTTTAATTTAGCGTTGCCAATTATTTTTTTATTTTCTCCGAATTTGAAATGGCCAATTATTATTTATTTATGCTCGGCTCACTGCTACCACCCCTGTGCTGACTCGGGAGCCGCGAAGACGAACACGTGCTGTCCTTCGAAGTGTGTGCCGTCAGCCGACCGCTTCTTTACACACTGCGGATTCACCATGCAGCTGCCCAGGAGCTACAGCATTGGAGGACAACGCAGCTCCCGGGCAGCTAACAGCCAAGCCCACAGGCACCCGGCCAGACTACAGGGGTCGCTGGTGCGCGGTGAGCTGAGCACAGCCTGGCCGACCTAGACCCCTCCCCCCCTGCGACAATCCTGGGAACTCCCATCCACGGTCGGCTGTGGAATCGCCCAGACTCGAACCAGCGATGTCCAGGCTATAGGGCGCATCCTGCACTGGATGTGCCACTTGGGAGCCCCCAAGACTTCATATTGAAGTCATGTGACTCATTTTCTGATGAATAAGACCATAAATTATGAGCTTGATTCTCAAACTATTTCAGGGGTGTGTTTGCAGAGACACGTTAAATGTATCCACAGGACTGTATCACAGGACTACATGACTCTCAAATCAACAGCAAGGGCATGTTGTCTGAACAAGATATGAGATTGGGTTATACAGTTTTCTTTCCTCTCATGCATTTTAAGATTACATTTTTTATAATCAGGCTTAAATTGTATTATCTAATATCTAACCATCTAGTATCCTATAATAGTATCCTGTATATGTGATGAAAATAATTGTACAGTATTCCTAATTATAAAATGATTTTGTTTTGCTGTGATACTACTGAAGGTCTTTTTTTCCCCAAATTGAGTTTTTGTTATACTGAAGCTAAGATGATAAACAATCAATATGAAAGGATATTTATCAGGAAAATAAATGTAATATTAAGAAGTAGTTGGCAAATAATAACAATTAGGGAAAACTATCGCAAACTTCACCTTTAAGATATGTTATCTGTTTTTTATGATAATTATCTCTGTAGAAGTAATCTCCCTTTTTTTATATTTAATATTTCCATACAGTTACTGGGGTAAAAAATGAATCCGAGCAGGAGTGGGTGTTGTATCCAAACAACTTAACAACAGGAAGTAAGGAGACCTCACTTACACTATGCCTTATGTTAAATTACAAATTGTGCTTTGATGTTCACATTCTCAGTCACTATTTGCAGTACTTCTGATTCCTAGTTCCTCAATACTAAGCAGTTACATCACACTGCCCCACATACTTAGATCGACCTGCCTTTTCAACCTAACAACACTGATGTTGTCCGATCTTTTCTTACAGATCTCTATTACTTCTTGCTGGCACCTACTCTGTGCTACCAGCTCAACTTCCCTCGCAATGTAGTCATTCGCAAATGGTTTGTGGCCTGTAGGGCCCTGGAAATTGTGAGAATGGTTTATTTTGGGGTCCTTAGATCAGGGATGTGAGATGTATGGGGGGAGGGGGGCGGGGGGGGGGAGGGGAGGGGGGGGAGGGGAGGGGGGGATGGGGTGACAGTTCATGACGTGCAAGAAGGGTTTTGCACACATCTACAAAATCCAGTTGCAATGAAACTTGTTAAGGAGCTTAAGTCATCGAGTGTGTGATGACCTGGGGTGTATGCAGGCTGGCTGTCTATTGGTCTTGTTGACCGTCTGTATGTCACTTTTACATTTTAGTTCTTACATGTATGAACAAATAGTAGATAAATTATACTGAACTGTGCTTAGATTGGATTCTAGTAATAATTCACTAATTCAGAGCAGGTTTGTGAAGTGTGCCATGTAAATGCCGGTTGTATAAATGCATCTTTCCTACTTGTGAATATTACATTTTTGAGGAATGTTTTTCAGCACTGTGTATACAGGTTAGGTATTAATTTATTATAGTGATTTTAAAATATGTTTGTTATCGTTATGTGGTTTGAAACTATTTGTGAAACAAAATCTTCACTGATTCTTAGATACTTTTCCCAAAATGGGTTTGAACTTTCATTTTTTTTTAATTTCAGGATCTTGCAATTAGGTTACATAAATATTTTGTAATTAAAACAATAAAAAGATGGTTAAATGATCATCCATTGCTTATGCAACATATGCTGCTTGCATCTTTCTGTGTGCACTCTCTCACTCTCCCTCACATAATGTTATTTTAAAGGTACAATATGTGTCAAGCGTTTGTGACAGAGATGAATCAATGGTTGTTCGTTAAATGTTTTTAAATGTACTGCACTGGTCTCCCCCTCAGCTAGTGTGGATAATTTAAATCTTTCAGAGAACTAAAGACGCTGTTTAGCAGAAATTATTGATAGTGTTAGACTCGGAATAAACAGGAAAGTCAAGCTATAAGTTGTTGGATAAATATTGGCTGTAAGGCAGGCATTCTACTCACCCATTTCAGTGGTAAAAACATCTTCAAATGGAGCTACTTCTCCAGTACATCTCCTGTCCCAAACTTCAAACTTATTTTGTAAAGGGATAGGGGTCAATTTTAAACATCCCTACCACTTAATATGCCTGTGTTTCAGCAACAGTCTTGTTTTTGCAGATCTTACTGAGTCAGCTTATGATAGCAATGATTCAGCAGGTGAGTTTGAGTTTTGTACCTGTCCTTATTACTTCACAAACAAAGGAGGGGCATTTCTGCTTTGAGTGGCAGGGTGAGTCATACAAGCATAGTTGAATCCCACTCAAGCCCAGTTATGCAGGGTTAGGGAGAAAGATCAACTGGGGTTAGTTCTTGGCCTAGCCATTCATGGACCCTTACTGGTCAGGTACCCAACGAGTCCAGGCAGAGACCTCCCAGGTTTGACCTTGGTTTGACAGGAAAAGAGGGGCTTGGCTTGGCAACAGGAACATAGGTTGTCCATTGATCTTCAGTCCTCCTAATGGGAAAGGACGTTGCATCCGTAAGGCAACTTTTGAATTGGGCTTTACAAATTGTGTATAAAAACAGAGAACAAGGACTCTTTCCGGAGGGGTAACAAGACAATCTTTAAAAAAGCAATCTGTACAATGTGTGAAAAAAATGTTATGTGATATACATTTTGTTTACAGTTTGTTGGTACTAGTTTATTAATTTTTGGTTTGTATTTATTTTAACGCCTAGTTAATTTTCCCACTCATACTGAAGTCATCGCGCTTATTTACAGTAAGTTTTCTGTTTGCTGCTATTCTTTCACGTACTCTTCATGCTGTGAATTGATATCATAGTGCCTGCCATGGTGCTGACCCTTGTAATGTGTATGGGCAAATATATTTTATAGGGATCTTTTAGTTCACATTGTGGCTTTTAATTTTGTGCTGAATCCAAAGTGTACCCCTGCATTAGGCTAACTTCTGTAAAGGTGGGCATAGTCACTGTTTTATTTAATTCCCAAACTCCACTGTCTCCAATCAGCACACAGTTAGTCAGAAAGGTCAGCTACCTGCATGTATAAATGTACTTGACCCTGTTACTGATGATCAATTATTTTACTGGGTTCTTTACATTATAATTAATGCCAGTCAGCTTGAAACACCCTTGGGGAGGAGTAGCAACTCCAGCTAGGAGGGGAATAACATGGGCCATGTTTTAAATGAATCTACTCCTTACTCTTTCTCTTGGTTTCTTTAGGAAATGAATATGACCACAAAAATTAAGCACATTATGGAGTTAGTGGTGAGTTCATCACTGTTTGTAAAGATACTTTTCATGCACAAGCAAGGAATAGCTTAACTGATGGAATTGGAAAAGTTTGCAATATAAAAGTATTCCATTGGAGATGTCCACAGTTAAAAGGATTTCTTTCTTGTAACGATAATTAAGAAATGATACCTTAAAACCAAAGTTAAATTATATTAGACTTGTATCTAATTAGGGTCTGACCAATACATTAATAAATATGCCATTCTTTTGGAAATGGTGATCTACTCTTTATTATACCAGTAATTGCTTTTGTATCTACAAAAAGGAGGAAGAGGGGTTAAAAAATGGCAGGTTTGTTTTTTTTTTTTTTTTTTTTGCCTAAATCCTTCAATAGAAGACTTCCTTTTTTCCAGGCTCCAAATAATTTTATTTGGATCATTTTGTCCTACTGGTTCTGTCACTCTGTCCTCAACTTCATGGGCGAGCTGCTAAAGTTTGGAGACCGGGAGTTCTATGCAGACTGGTGGTAAGTAAGCTGATAGTAGTGACACTAGTGGAGCCCCAATTTCTCCCTAAATTGCTTTCATTTGTCATTTAGAGACAGTTGGCAAATGGGTAGATGTTGATCTTTTAATTTAAAAGGGCTATGCATATTTCCAAGTACCATGTTATACAGTGGATCTCAAAAGTATTCACCCTCCTTGGACTTTTCCACATTTTATTGTGTTACAACATGGAATCAAAATTGATTTAATTAGGAGTTTTTGCCACTGATCAACACAAAAAAAGTCCATAATGTCAATGTGAAAAATAAAATTAAAAACTAAATTAATTACAAATACAAAATAGAAAATCATTTATTACATAAGTATTCACCCCCTTGAGTCAGTATTTGGTAGAGGCACCTTCGGCAGCAATTACAGCCATGAGTCTATTTGGATAAGTCTCTACCAGCTTTGCACATCTGGACACTGCAGTTTTTGCCCATTCTTCTTTGCAAAATTGCTCAAGCTCTGTCAAGTTGGATGGGGACCTTTGGTGAACAGCAATTTTCAACTCTTTCCACATATTCTCAGTTGGATTGAGGTCCAGGCTTTGACTGGGCCACTCCAGGACATTGACCTTTTTGTTTTTAAGCCACTCCAGTGTGGCTTTGGCTGTATGTTTGGGGTCATTGTCCTGCTGGAAGATGAATCTTCTACCAAGTCCCAGGTCTCTTGTAGACTTCAGCAGGTTTTCCTCCAGGATTTCTCTGTACTTTGCTGCATCCATTTTACCCTTTATCTTCACAAGCTTTCCAGGCCCTGATGCAGAGAAGCATCACCATAGCATGATGCTGCCACCACCATGCTTCTCAGTAGGGATGGTGTTCTCAGGATGATGTGCGGTGTTAGGCTTGCGCTAAACGTAGCGCTTAGCATTGAGGCCAAAAAGCTCTGTTTTGGTCTCATCAAACTATAGAATCTTCTTCCACTTGGTCGTAGATTCTCCCACATAACTTCTGGCAAACTCTCCCACAAAGGCCAGTTTTGTGAAGTACCTGGGCTATTGTTGTTGTATGCACAGTGTCTTCATGATGTAGTTTTGTTAGGAAATGTACTAACCAACTGTGGGACCTCCTAGAGACAGGTGTATTTAACCTGAAATCATGTGAAACACCTTAATTGCACACAGGTGGACTCCATTGAACTAATTATGTGACTTCTAAAGACAATTGTTTGCACCAGAGCTTATTTAGGTGTGTCATAGAAAAAGGGGTGAATACTTATGCAATCAATTATTTTCTGTTTTATATTTGTAATTCATTTAGAACAATTTGTAGATTTCATTTTTCACTTTGACATCATGGACTTTTTTGTGTTGATCAGTGGCAAAAACTCCTAATTAAATCAATTTTGATTCCATGTTGTAACACAATAAAATGTGGAAAAATCCAAGGGGGGGTGAATACTTTTGAGAGCCACTGTATATTAAAATGGTACCTACTAATTTCCTGTCCTTAGTTAACAGAAAGTGTTTCATCTTTTAATCTACTGAGTTGTATTAGAAAACAGCAGTAAAGAAAACTTTAAAAGTAAAACTGCAAAAGTCATAGTGATTTGTGGGGTAGAGAACTGAAAAAAGTGCATGATTATGCTGGGGAAAATGTAACAAGGCTGCAGAAGGTCTTGCAGAAAAGTATTCGCAATCTTTCGTATTGTGGAAATCAGGTAGGAATGTGCCTGTTTGCAAGTTGCAGTAGATGTGTTGACAGACAGTGTGGTACGGCTGTCAAACTGATCATTAAGAATCCTTTGGTTTTAAAAGCATCCCCTCGATGGCCAGTTCAGTTTTAGGCGGGGACAAAATCTGTCTACCGTACAGTGGTCATGACCAAACTGTTCTGCCATGCTCTGTGTTTGAATGACCCCTGTTGTCCTTCTTATTGTTCTGTGCTGTTACTCTCTTTAATATTTTAATCTTGACATTTGATATACACTGTAGGGATGCACTACAGTTAAGCTGAAGTACATTAGTGTAGCCTTTGTAGTAACCAAAAGCAATGTATCTTGATTGCAGGAACTCTGATAACCTTAACAGGTTCTGGACTACCTTGAATCTTCCATTCCACAAGTGGAGTATGAGGTAGGTGCTGTGAAGGGAGGCTCTGTCACGCAGTTTATTAATGAAACCAGCAAGGTAACCTAAATACTTAAGCCATGCAGATATTAAAAAAAAAAAAAGTCCCAATACATAGCTCAAGGTACTGTTCTCAATTAGGACTACTGTTCATAAAGATAAATAGCACTACTGGATGTTAGCCAAGTTGATTTTGCTAACCGTACATTTCTTTTTTTTCATAACACCCAATTATTAAAAGTCAATTTTTTTTTTTCATAGTGGTTCTTGATATTAGAATATCCAGCTACCCAATGTGTAAGAAGCTGCAGTTTAACTCACTTCTTGCTGTTTCTGCAGGCATGTCTACAAGCCCCTTCTCATTCAAGGGTTTCCTCAGTGGCAAGCTCAGGTCATTGTCTACATGATGTCTGCAGCTCTCTGTGAGGTATGCCTATTCGGGGGGTTCAGTATTTCTTATTATTGACCCCAGTTTGTTCTGGGGCAAGGATCTAGAGTTCTTGAAGTGAACTTGTGTTCAAGACAAGGGGTCTCACAGTGACTGAAGGATAGACACTAAATAGCCGGGCAACTCAAACAACATCACTCCAGTATTTTGTCAGTTAGTCAATGGGTAGAGGTACATTCAACAACAGTGCTGGTCTGGAAACAGGGCATTAACAAATACTGTCACAGTTGATCTGCAAAGGATTTGTTGTAACCAGTGGAAATATTAAAGTATTCAAGGACAATCACTGGCTGTAAAACAGTAAAACCAAAAAGCTTGCTTGTGTATTCTATATCGAATCAAAGCTGCTTCTGATTCGCCTGCTCGAGTGTTAATAAAGTGCATATGTCATTGTGGGAGAATGCAAAATGGCAGCATTCAAGAAAAAGTGTTTGCTTTGCCATCAGCGTTTGTTTTTCTTATGTGTTGTATCATAAATGACTACAAGTGAATACATGTTCCGTTTTATTTACAACAGCTGTGTAACAGCAGAACAAATCAAGTGCAGTCGTATATTATCTGGTACCAACCAATTAAAAATACAGCATGTTTTTAATTATAATGTAGAGGTGTTTGGGTATCTCCCCCTCCCAATTCTAGGTATATGAATTTCCAATTAGAATGTTGATGAGCAACCCTAACCCTATAGCATTCTCTGTCAGAAAAGAGAGCTTTTAAATATAAATCATTCCCTCTACCTAAACACTAACACCCAAGTTAAGACAGTCTAAGTGAAGTGTTTGTATCTCACTGAATGTGTGCATTATGGTAGAAAAGAACCAGCTCTTGATGCTGGTCTTAACTGGTCTTGTCTCCTCAGTATGTCATTGCCATTCCACTGGAGATGTTCCGTTTCTGGATCTTTGCGACAATTGTTCTACAGGTAAGGTTGTCTTTTCTATTACCTCATTAGTTACCAAAATAATGTTATATTATTATTATTATGTATTGATTTTTTTTATTTTTAATCCAAAGCCAGTTTATAAAATTACATCTGTAAATGAGTTAATTTCGTCCTTTAAATTAAATAATGTTGCATTAACATGATTAAGTAACCCAGTCTCTAACATGATGACAGCATAACAATGATTTGTTCTTGCACATAAACAGTTTCTATTTGTGTAGTCTCTGTTTAGTCTAATGTAGTCTTTATTTGTATGTATTTTACAGGCCAAAATGACTTTGTTGCTGGGCCGTTTCTTCAGTGGTAACTACGGGAACTGCTTGGTGTGGCTGTGCGTGCTCATGGGCCCCCCAATAGCAGTGCTGACCTATTTGCATGATTACTACATGCTAAATAGAGAAAGCACTGCCTGGAGTTTATATTAACGGCCCGTTAACTTATAAAGAGCAAAGCAGCATTTCCAGGACATTAAATACAACCCTCTAGCAGAAACCTGGCTGCTTGTGTGTAGTGCATTCAGCTGTGCTGACTAGACATTAGTTAAGACAATTTGTCAATTATGTGTAATGATCTGCCCTCTTCATACATACGTTAACTCTTTCTCCATTTCTCTACATCTATTCCTTATATATGTTTATCTGTCTACTCTTATTGATGTTGTCTTGCCTGTGGATCTCTTATCAACTTGTATGCCTAATCTGTCTCTTGGTATCTAGATCTATACACTCAATTACTGAATATACAGTGATGCCCAAAACTATTGACCCCCTGTGGTTTCAGATAATCAAACAACTAATCACTTTGCTGGCTGTGCTACTAATCAAATAGCTGAATAATGATGACATTTTCAACTATCAAGCAAGTTAAGAATAGCAAGCCCTAATCCAAATCTTTACCACCAATACCAACCTCCATCCATATTGGGCTTAGAACAGGATATGAACATTGATGTTTCCATCCAAGTATCAAAATATTGAAATGAAATAATACAGGTTTATTATATTTATTTTATTATAAAATCACTGTGAATATTTTAGGACAAAATTACTTTCTACAAAAGATGTCACAGGTAGTGGCGCACTTAACAAAATCAGTGTTTACAAACCGATCACAGTCAGTACGGTCAGTAACTGGACCCATCGCTATTTTGTTAAACCTAGTAAGACAGTACTGAAGTCATGACTTTAATCAGTATATTATTCCAGATTTGAAAAGGGGTGCAGCAAAATGCTGCATTAATATCTCAGAATACAATTCGAACTCCAGCCTTTTGTTGGCTGGTTGACATAAGAGACAACTTACTACTATGCATTTTGTGGCTCTACAAGTTAATTCTTTATGCAGTCCTGCAACTATTTAAAATAATGCTTTTCCAGTTATTTCATACAGAATCAACATTCATGGAGTACTGTCGCTATCCCACGATTGAGAATTGGAGGAATCACGAACGTGTCCTCAAAGGATTCCAAAATGAGATCTGGTAAACAAGTAATATTCTCTCTATAACACTTAACTCCAAAAAACCTATTCAACACTACAACTGTCAACACTTGTTGTATAAACCACCATATTTCATTATTAAAAGATTGCCATGTATTATACATAAGTCTTTTCAAATATTTCCTTTATAAAAGAACTATCAAATGAATTACATATTTCAAAAATAACCAATGTGTTCAAAAGCAAGATTTATACAGGTACTATAATTGTATAGCACGATAATTGTTAAGCCAAGTTTTTTTTAAGTGAATCAGGGAATGTTTGTTAATAGTATATGTAGTATACAATTTTCAGCATTATGTCCAATGCGACAGTGTTCAAACTGAATACAAAAATTAGCTGTTAACAAGTATATTAAGATTTTATCTGGTCTGTCAAGAAAGTTAAGAAAAAATAAATCAATCTATCCTACAAACTGTGAAAGAAGCTGTGTATATTTTATCACACCCAATGTTTTACATGCAATGCATTCATAACCAGAAATGCAGACTATTTATTTGAGTTACAATATGCATGCACAGTATTTGCTTTTTGGGTGTTTTTGTGTGGAAACCTGCGAGTTATATAACTTGTAAAAGGCTTACTTTGAAAATCAGTATGACCCTTCATAACGGTGGGTATTATTGTTTAGGCATTTGATCACATTATTGGTACACCTGTAGCAGAATATTTCCCACTATATAACTGTGTGTGTGTGTATAATATATACACACATCTTACCTTAGTGAATATAGATAGATAGATAGATAGATAGATATATATATATAGATAGATAGATAGATAGATAGATAGATATATATATAGATAGATAGATAGATAGATATATATAGATATATATATATATAGATATATATAGATATATATATATATATATATATATATATATATATATAGATATATATATATATATATATATATATATATAGATAGATATATATAGATATAGATAGAGATAGATAGAGATATAGAGAGAGATAGATAGAGAGATAGAGAGAGAGAGAGATAGATTATATATATAGAGATATGTATATATAGATATATATATATATATATAGATAGATAGATATTTCACTGAGGTAAGATCAGTGGCTTATCAATTGTGTCTGAGTATTCAAGGAGTGGGGGGAACACAATGAGCTTCCAGTTCTCAGTCCCACTGGCTCGGAAGGCCCTTTTCTCTGTTACAGGGAGCACAGTCAGTGTCCTACCCACTGCATTTTAAACACATCATCAAAAGGAAACAGCAAAAATAATACAGTCTCCAGTGTTATACAGACTTCCAACAAATCAAAAATAATTTCCAATGTTTTTAATGTTTTTTTTTTTTTTTTTTTTTTTTTTTTTTTTTTACACATATATTAAATAAAGTTAATGTTAACAGATAAAACCAACAGTCCTCACTTTTTAGTCCTGGTTTTTCGTTCTTCATTCTTAAGGCCTTTGCTGGTTAAGATATTTACTGCTGGGGATGAAAGGACATTTAATTAGAAAATACGAGCAGCTGAGCTACAACTAGTCTCCTACAATAAAAAAAAAAAAAAAAAACATTATAAAATAAGAAAATCTGGGACTCCTCTCAGCCAGATTCTAACCTGTGCCACCAGAGGCACGAGAGCAAAACATGCTAATCACAAATGTCAGCTTTAGAGATGTACCCCATAATAAACACTTAGCACATCTTAATGTGCTCCAACATAGAAAACAGTTCTTGGCTGTAACACTGGAAATTTCATTACCTTCACCTTGTTCTGCACTGGGAGGTAGAGTTTGAACTCTGCAGGGAGCTCATCCTCAGAGTACAGTCTGTCTGAGAAATAAACCCTTCTGATCCGACAGTTTGCATGAATCTGAAAATCAATGAAATATTAAACAAATTATACAAATAGACAGGAAAGCCTGATGCTTAACACTGAAGATTTGGTTTTTGGCTGAGGACTGGGAGGCAATGTAAGTTTGAGAGACAGCATACCTGTACACGTAGTGTCTCAATGTAGTTGGTTCCGTATGCACGTCTGGTGAAGTCAGACAGGTTGAACTGGATCTGGTTCCAGCCGTCATCAAGCCTCATGGGCATGGTGCAGATAAAGGGCTTGACCCGCGTGGTGCTCTGGTAGTTACTGGCACGGAAGCGCCGGCGCACATTCTTATCATCCAGGACCTGTAGCACACGGAATGAAGGCATGGCAGTTCACTTGAAGATAAGGCTGGAGTATTCTGCTGTGCTTTGTGTGTTGCTAACCCAGTTGCTATGTACATCACAGAACACAACACCACTGATGGAAGATTATAAGATTATGCTTGTGTTGAAAGGCCCAGTCTGTGTTTCATAGAAGTCATAATTCTATCATTAAAGAATACATCCCCACTTTGAATTTGATAACACCTGTTATTCTCCAGGTGCACTCAAATTTCTAAATGTAATTATTTGAGGCAATAACTGATAAAATATTCAACAGATGTAATAACTGATTCATGCAGCATTACTTCATACATAATTGACATGAAACATAAGACTTGGAACCTGTTATGCTTGATAAACTTGGGTGGTCAACATTAACAATTTTAAAACTTCAACTTCATATCTTATTTACAATTCTGGGGACCAACTGGGCTTGAGTGAAGCACGTAGACACAGGCAGTTTTTATTTTTCTGTTCCATAAAACATATATTTCAGATTTTTGGTTCCACACATCGTTTAGTAGGGCTCATCAGAACAAGCTATTAATGTATGTTCATGGATGTATTTCAGTAGACCTATAAATGATAAACAAGCTTTTATTGCAGTTACATTTTATTGTGCACAAGGTTTCCAAAATACTCTATTTGAACACACTGTAAAACGTTTTGAGAGTTATGGCTGTTGAATAAACTTTGTAAAATGATGCGAAACAGTGTGATTTGAGTACATCTATGGGGAATGTACAAAGTGGTCCTTGGTCTCCTGTCTCCATGGGCCAGTTTTTCAAAACTTTGAATCCGGATCATTTTGATCTGTCATTATTTATGATATAACCTAATTTAACAAAAGAAATACGATTGTGGTAATAATGAGTAATACACAACTTTTATTTTTATATATATATCATATTATATATATATATATATATATATCATATATATATATATATATATATATATCAAAGCTCAAAGAGCCAGCTGCCCAACGTTTCGATATGTTGTACATATCTTTCTCAAGGGAGCCTGTGTTTGAATCAAAACATTGGAGGTATTTATAGGTGTTTGACGGCATGATGACTACTTGTTATTGTTTATATTCAAATCCATGATTTGTTCTTACATGATGTAATGGTGTTCTATATGTGACATCACTTTTACTTATATCTTTAAATCTATATTAATTCTAATTAACATTATTTTATATAAACTTATATAAATATATTATATATATATATATATATATATATATATATATATATATATATATATATATATATATATATATATGCTTTTTTTTTTAACTTTATTTTATTAAATCTATGCCACTAAATATGTGTTTTCCTTTTTGCTTGCATGGACACAACACTTAAATATGTAAATATTACATTATAACAGTCGATTTTGACATAGTGTGTGTTATGACAATTCAAACAAAATATCAATGTTTTATGATCATTTAAAAGCTAAATCCACCAGCGCAATAAGATCACAATACTCCTGGTACTTTGGATGAAAGTAATCATGATCTGCTCTTTTAAATTCTGAAAAACCCAACTGCAACATTTAATCATGATTAAAAGTGCGATCGGATTACCAAAACGAAACCCGGATCACAGTAATTAATCCTGATTGCATTTTGATGTTTAGAAAAATCCAAATGCACAATATAATCCAGATCAAACGCAGAAATCCGATTACCAAAGTTTTGAAAAGCTGGCCCCTGGGGATCAACCTATTTCCAAAGACTTTTTAAAGCTTTTACACTCATTCTCACATTAGAAACTTTATATTAGAAAATTGCTTTAAAACAAAAATAGACCTGATCACCAAGGTAGGTCTCTGTGATACTTTGTTACACTCATTAATGTCCATAACAGGTTTCATGAGAATTAAATAAACTGTTGTCGAGATCTACACTGAACAAAAATATAAACGCAACATGTAAAGTGCTGGTCCCATGTTTCATGAAATAAAAGATCCCAGAAATTTTCCATATGCACAAAAAGCTTATTTCTCTCAAATTTTGTGCACAAATTTGTTTACATCCCTGTTAGTGAGCATTTCTCCATTGCCAAGATAATCCATCCACCTGACAGGTATGGCATATCAAGAAGCTGATTAAACAATATGATCATTACACAGGTGCATCTTGTGCTGGGGACAATAAAAGGCCACTCTAAAATGCGCAGTTTTGTCACACAACACCCACAGATGTCTCAAGTTTTGAGGGAGCGTGCAATTGGCATGCTGACTGCAGGAATGTCCACCAGAGGTGTTGCTAGAGAACTGAATGTTCATTTCTCTACCATAAGCCGCCTCCAACGTCGTTTTAGAGAACTTGGCAGTACGTCCAACCGGCATCACAACCGCAGACCATGTGTAACCACGCCAGCCCAGGACCTCCACATCCGGGTCCTTCACCTGCGGGATCGTCTGAGACCAGCCACTCTGACAGCTGATGAAGATGAAGATGAAACTGTGGGTTTGCACAACCGAAGAATTTCTGCACAAACTGTCAGAAACAGTCTCAGGGAAGCTCATCTGCATGCTTGTAATCCTCACCAGGGTCTTGACCTGACTGCAGTTTGGCGTCGTAACCGACTTCAGTAGGCAAATACTCACCTTCGATGGCCATTGGTACGCTGGAGAAGTGTGCTCTTCACGGGCGAATCCCGGTTTCAACTGTACCGGGCAGATGACAGACAGCGTGTATGGCGTCGTGTGGGCAAGCGGTTTGCTGATGTCAACGTTGTGAACAGAGTGCCCCATGGTGGTGGTGGGGTTATGGTATGGGCAGGCATAAGCTACGGACAACGAACACAATTGCATTTTATCGATGGCAATTTGAATGCAAAGACGAAATCCTGAGGCCCACTGACGTGCCATTCATCCGCCGCCATCACCTCATGTTTCAGCATGATAATGCACGGCTGCATGTCGCAAGGATCTGTACACAATTCCTGGAAGCTGAAAATGTCCCAGTTCTTCCATGGCCTGCATACTCACCAGACGTGTCACCCACTGAGCATGTTTGGGATGCTCTGGATCGACGTGTACGACAGCATGTTCCAGATCCCGCCAATATCCAGCAACTTCGCACAGCCATTGAAGAGGAGTGGGACAACATTCCACAGGCCACAATCAACAGCCTGATCAACTCTATGCGAAGGAGATGTGTCGCGCTGCATGAGGCAAATGGTGGACACACCAGATACTGACTGGTTTTCTGATCCACGCCCCTACCTTTTTTTAAGGTATCTATGACCAACTGATGCATATCTGTATTCCCTGTCATGTGAAATCCATAAATTAGGGCCAAATGAATTTATTTAAATTGACTGATTTCCTTATATGAACTAACTCAGTAAAATCTTTGAAATTGTTCCATGTTGCATTTATATTTTTGTTCAGCGCAAATATGGAAGTGTAACAAACTGCACCTCCAGTACACATACTCCCATTGCTACCTGTGTTCAGAGATCCTGCATTATGATTACTAGTATATTCTGAGAGAGGGAGGCCACTTACCTGCACCTCGAAGGTAAAGTACTTCTTTAAGTTCTTTATGATCATCACCAGGAATGGAAGTTTTATGCCCAGGGTTTTCTTTGGATCTGCAGGGCAGGTGATGTATGTAGTACTGTTGAGAAAAAGAGAAGCTCACGTCTCACTTAAATAACTAAGAGTCTTGTCATCAAAACACATGGCAAACAGCCTGGCCATACCTTACGTTGGTACCCTCGATCTCCAGCACAAGGGACTGGATGTCGTTGTCTGTGATTCTTTTGATGTGGCCATTTCGGACCTGGCAACAGACGGACAAATATACACTGGACTATATATATACTGATATATATATATATATATATATATATATATATACATATGTGTGTGGATATGTGTGTCCCACACACACACACACACTCTACCGGTCAAAAGTTTTAGAACACCCCCATTTTTCCAGTTTTTATTGAAATGTAAGCAGTTCAAGTCCAGTGAATAACCTGAAATGGTACAAAGGTAAGCGGTAAACTGCCAGAGGTTAAAAAAAAAAAGTTAAGGTTACCAAAAACTGAAAAATAATGTAGATTTCAGAGTTATATAAAAAGGCCTTTTTCAAATAATGGGTTACAACTTACAGCTGTTCTGCAGCAATAGAAGTAAATTAAGCCTTGAAAGTTAATGCTAACAATTCCTACAGGTGTCCCAACTTTTTTTGATTACTTACAAACCCTCTGTCTGTATAAAAGCAGTGTTGGAACAGACTGTGTTACTACACCCTCTTAAGCATTATTTGGACAGTATTGTACTGCAGGAAGTAGTATATTGCTATCATAATGGCAAGAAAAAGGCAATTAACAAAGGAAGACAGACAGACCATTATAATCCTTAAAAGTGTAGGTCTTTCCTTTAGAGAAATTGCAAAGAAAGCCATGGTGTCAGTGAATACAGTTTCCTACACCATCAAAAGGCACTTGGAAACTGAAGGAAACTCTGATAGGAAGAGGTCTGACAGACCCAAAGCCACAACAGAATCAGAAGAGTTTCTGAGAGTCAACAGCTCGCGTGATAGGCGGCTCACAGGACAACAGCTTCAAGCACAGCTTAACACTGGTCGAAGTAAGCAAGTCTCAGTTTCAACTGTGAAGAGAAGACTTCGAGCTGCAGGTTTGACAGGTCGAGTGGCAGTAAGAAAGCCATTGCTATGATGGCAAAATAAGAAAAAGAGGCTTGCCTGGGCCATGAAGCACCACCAGTGGACTACTGAAGACTGGAAGGTCTTATGGACCGATTAATCAAAATTTGAAATCTTCGGTTCATCACACAGGGTTTTTGTAGGCCGTCGAGTAGGCGAAAGGATGGTTCCTCGGTGTGTGACACCAACTGTCAAACATGGAGGAGGAAGAGTGATGGTCTGGGGCTCTTTTGCTGGATCCAGAGTGACTTGCACAGAGTGAGTGGCACCCTGAACCAAAACAGCTACCACAGCATTTTGCAGCACCATGCAATAAGCTCTGGTATACGTCTAGTTGGTCAGGGGTTCATTTTACAGCAAGATAATAATTTTGTAGAAACAGCGCACTGAAATACACGTATTGGTTCATTACAGTGTTAAGCTGTTTGTTTTTTAGGATTCGCCACCTCCAGCTGTAAATCACTCTCAGTTTTGCATGCAGCTTCGTAGCCAATTTCAAAATGCGGGATATAACAGATGTTGAGATGCCAAACTTTTCTGCTAGTGCTACCCGTACTTATTTAGTACAGGGTTCACATAATGCCTCCAGAATCCTAACTTTATCGGCATGGAAAGGTCTATACACATTGAAGCCATGTTGACAGACGACAATCAGAATCAATAAATGTACAGCGTAATGAAACTGATACATGATGGCGCATGAAATGGTAAAAAAAAAAAGTCATTAAGCGGCAGATAGTTGCTATTATCCAAAATCCATTAACACTGAAGTCTATGGGATGGGATTGGTTGGCGGTGAAGTCTAAAAGAATAAGAGGTTTTGAAAGTGCGACACAAATCACATTACAGATAGAAACACAAAATGTCTTTCTTTAGCAATATGATTAATAACAGTACACTTACTCTGTACAACTCCCACAGCTGTTGGAAAGGTGTGCATTACCAATACGTTTTGGGAAATGGGGGCTTTAAAACAACAGCAAAGTATGTCTAGTTTTAAAACATAGTGTCATTGATGGGGGTTTGTGATAACCTCCATTCAGTGGTTGAAAGTTTTATGTTAATACCCCATATATCTCGGGAACCACTGAAGATAATTTTTCGTTTAAAGGTCGATGTTTATCTTAGATGTCACCTTAGATCTACAAATATATGGTACACTTCAACAAAGCGAGGTACATAACCCTCATTTAAACTACTGTGTTGGTTTCACTAAATTGATTCCACAACAGTGGAAATAGACGAGAACTGAGCACTGCAGTGGTTGCTCGACAGAGCCTCACTTTGCTGCATCTGGTGGGTGATGGCACTTATGCCACAGACACCCCAAAGAATGACAGATAAAAGTTAGCACTACGAACAGAACAGTCATAAGACAGCAACAATTACAGACACCTGCACAATCTTACCTTCTTGTCCCAAATCTGAAGGGGTTTGCTGCCGATGCTGTACAGAATGGAAAGAAAGCCGCTCTGAAACGTGTTTTTAAACATGGTCTGGACAGGACGTCGCAGGCAACACGATGTTGCATAAAATTTCTATTTCCTCAGTTTCCTGTCTTGTGCAAACACTGGGCTGTTTCAGAACCTAAACCCACCAGAAAAATGAAATAAAAAAAACAAAACAATTTGTACCAGATCTCCTGAGAAAATAGTTTTGAAGGTAAAATGTTCCAAGTATTTCTGCTTGTAGTTAAAAATAGCAAAACATCTTCTGAATTATCTACAAGTTAATTTCCTTTTAATTTATTAAAAGCTGTGATCTTAATTGCCTTCAGCCCCTTACAATCCAGTGATGCTCAAAGGAGTGCGTCCTCGCTACAGAAACATCAAACTCAACCCAGATTCACAGGCGATGTGCGCATCACAAGGTTTCAAAATTCCTCCGCCAGATACTTTTCAAAAGCAAGTAGCTGCACGGAACTAGCGGTTAGCAAGTTTAATAATCGCCTTTTTAAAGATAAACAAATTACCAATAATTGAGTTCCACAATACCTACCTGTTTTATTAAATACACAAGTGTTACTAAGGAACTGTTTACGGAACACTTTCACGGCGGATGGCTACTATGCCGAATATGTGGTAGACGCATGAACATTGCTTTGTTGACAACGTGATGAGCAGTCATGGCAACCGAGAGACGCGAAAACTCAGTATACTATAAAGCTGCAGAAGCAGCTATTGTTTTATTCATATCTAGGATGAGCCAGTCTAGCAAGAAAATACCAAAAGGATGTCGCCCATGCTTAATTAAACCTCTATAGTATATTGAACGTACAAATGAATAAGACCTCCCATAGACAAATTAGAAAGGTAATTTAAAGGGGGCAGGGTTAGTGAATACCATAAAGGCTGATTATAACAAAAGAATATTGGTCCAGCATACTATTTCATTAAAGACTGTTAAATGTTACAAGGATCCAATTAAAGATCTGTAGGTCAAGAACAAGTTATCGAACATTTTATTTTAGCAAATTACTTTTTTTTTTAATGATTAAAATTAATTATGTTTAATTTACAGATGGTAATTTACTGGCAAACAAACAGAATGTTGAAAGTATCCAAGATGCCAGATTTAAGATAAGGAAGCTTCATGATATGACTCATGAAGCTTTATTTTTAATAATAATGTAGGAACCCCATTCCTATTCTACCAACAAAAACACAGCACCTGAACAAAAGACTGTATACAAGTTAATTAAACAAGCATGTTTATTTGACATATTGTTATTTATAAATGATTTCTCTGTACAGACAAGTCAATTTACATTTAGACACATGTCTTCTGTACAAATACCATGTGTTGATCCTTTTTTAGGTCTACAGCTCTGTTATGCAATAAGTTGCATTTGAAGCATGGAGACCAAAGCCCTCTGTTTATCTACAGGACATTATAAATATAATGAAGTTTATTTTTGATGACCCTGTTTACCTTTACCCCACCCTACTATAAGACACCTTCCATACATCATCTTCTCTCAAACGTTGAATCCTTCAGTCCCCAGTGTTAATGAGAATAAGATTAAATGTGGTTGTTCAGTGACATGCACTCACATAAAATAGGGTCCAGTGCATTCAGATGGCACAGGAATGGACTGAGAGCTTCAAACCTACAGTCCACTATTCAGTTAAAAAGTTCACAGTTGAAATTACAGCTGTGTAACTGCATCACCATTTTTCTCTCTCCCTGCTGCACACATTTCACAGCCAGCCAGGCATTCAAAGCACATATCACATTAGTGGTTACACTGTTAATTTCATCTCTACAGTGCATTTCTACAGGGCTGAGGTGGGAGATTTAAATTCTTCATGAACAAAGATGATGATGCACCTTCATTAAGGTCAGCTTCCTCACTCTTTATAGTCCCTCCATCATACATACACACTGGCCAATAATCACCATAACTGTTTACTCCAGTTTGCACTTTAAAACCAGTCCACCTATGTTATTTTGTAACGTTACTAGTATGTTTTTCCTTAATATTTGTAGACGAGTGAACTGCTTTGATAAATAGGGGCAATTATGTATAAAAAACATCCAGCTGCTGGAAGAGCTGCCTGTCTCCAGCCAGTCAGACAGTGATTTCTAGTGGTGGACCCCCACCTCCCCCATCTCAGAAGGTGCTCTGCAGGTGGCAGTGGCAGCCACAGCCTGTGGGGCAGACCTCTTGCGTGCAGAACCACTCCATCATGTGGCTGGTGTGGCCACCGTGGCCGCAGTTGAGGCAGAAGTTGGAGGAGCCGCGAACAGCCACATGGCAGATGGCACACTGGAAAGTGAGTCGCTTGCAGACGGCACACTGTGTCCCCCTGACTTCACTGCGGCAATGGTAGCAATATACTCCGAACTCTGCAGGACACCAAGAAAAATAGTCAGTTACAAACTCATTCCAAGGCCTGGTTTACTAACCCTCAATCCCTTAAAAGTGAATGTGTTTCAGCTGTGACTGTAGCAAGAGTTTACAGTTTTTATGGTGCTCATTAGCTGATTGTGTCATCATCTATCACAAGGTGAACATTTTTCACTAAACTTATCATACACTCCTAGCCTCCTATAGTCATTTGGCTAAAATCTGATAAACACTTGTTTATATACACACATTTTTACCTTTCAGGTACTGTGGCTTTATTACATGGATTTGAGGACTCTCTCTAATTGTGTGCACTGTTGTTCTGCCAAAGTATCATAAATACTGTGGTACATGAAACAGATGACATGAAATTAAATGGATGGCTCTCTAACACCAGTAGTCCTCCTCTTCCCTCACATCCAACCAATAAAATGGGCCAGTGCAGGGCCCCTTCCATTATGAGACTATGCATCTCAACTGAAATAATTTCTCCATCCAGTTTCCAATATGCAGCTGCACTAACTCACCAATCCCCCTGTGAGGCTCTGGGGGGCATGATGCAAACTTGAGGACCTCAGCCCTTTTCTCTCGCAGACCCCAGCGGTACAGGATCTCCCCGTAACACTTCTTAAAGTCATCGAACTGCAGGCTGTTCACTGGGTCCAGCAGCCTGCATAGCCCAACACAAGGAACTCAGGGGTAATAATAACAAAGACCTTCCCTGTATGCTAACACTAAAAAGGCTGTTTGAAGTCAGGCCTACGCACACAGAAAATATTAGCCAATTACACTATTCAGTTAAATTGTAAAAATGTGTAGTGGCCCCAATTAATACTACTACTCTGTATCCGTAAAGCTCAAGAATAAGTACATCCCCAAGGGTCTATTTTGGCTATTCTTAATATATTATAAAAATGATAAATATACTGTAAACATCCATTGCTTGCATCAGACAAGTCGGGTTCTACTGCAGATGCCCTTTAAAGCTAACAAAACTTTCTAACGTCACCAAGCGTCAATTTGGGACACCTGTCGCTGCCATCAGTTATCTAGCAGGTTTTATTACAATTGATTGATGATAATAATACATTATTTTACATATACAGTAGCTGATCATTTGCTTTGGTTACAAGTTGATAAGGGTAGATGCTTCCTTGTTATTTCTGATGGAGCTTGGTACAACACAGATGAGTTTAACTCTCACGCAGAATGGGGTCACTTACCGTTTGTTCTTGTCATGCTGCTCCTTCTCCCGCTCTCTGGGGTCTGTGTGCGCCTGGTTTCCAAAACGATAGTCATCAGGAGAGGATTCCCCCCAGGGTAGGGTGTGCTCAGGGTCCCTGCCCACTGTAACAGACAAAAAAAGTTATAGCGCCATGTCAGATGCCTCAATACAGCGTAAAATTGCGTAGATGACCAGCATGCCACCAGTGCTTTATTCAGTCCTGCTTACAGTACTAAATTTCCATTTATGATTTAAGCAAAGGCTTTGTCGACCATATATTTGGGATTTAAAAAGTATATATGAAAAGCAGCAAATTTAAGTTAGAAAAGTCCTCCTAATGCAGTCCCTGGAAACCCTAATGTGATGCTCCTGCTACCTACAGATTGATTGTGCTAGAAGAGACTATTACCATCCTTCAAGACTGAAGCACCTATGACCACAGCTTGAGTGTAATTTTGAAATACAGGAAGTTTTGCAATAGGAAACTGTTTTTCACATTGGGGACAACATTTAGCGTGGTATTCCAGCTAAAGACTTTCCCTAAAAACAGCAGTAACCTAAGCTAGTTGTGATAGATACCTGCCCCTCACTTACCAATATTCCAGCCACTGGTGTTGAGGCCAGAATGGGAGGTGTTGGAGCAGGAACCGGATGAGGTGCAGCTAGGCTACAGAGAGAAAGAAAGCATTCCATTTGTAACTGTCTAATGAATGAATGAATGAACCAATCAATTATGTGAAAGCATGTACCTTAGGACCTTCAAAAAAGATTTAAACTAACCCTATAAAAAGTATATGTTTTCACATTATAAAAAAAAAAAAAAAAACGTTAGAAAAACATCTACTGCTAATAAAAAGTGCAGTTTTAGCAACTTACAACTGAATCCCATAGTTCTTCATCACTACATTGTGTAAGGCAGTCTTTAAAGTATGTATTTGTAATTTGGTAACGATCATTAAATGTCTAAATTAATTTTAGTTTACATGTTTATGCGGCAGCTTTACTTCTAAATACACTAGACCTCTGTACCCTGTGAGGTAGAATCTGACTTACAAATCTGTTGGGTGGTGTGAAGATGGAGGTGCGGTGTGGGAATTGTCCATAGAGAGAGAGGTAGTCCTGGGGGCTGCTCTGCCCCTCAAACACGCTACACAGCATGGCCAGTGTCTGGATGTCATGAATCTGACTGAAGTGAGCGAGCCTGGAGAAACGCACACACAAGGAGGCCAGGTGAGAACACGGGAGGATCAGACAGAACCGCAGTTATTGTACTACTCGCTTCCCACAAGGTGTTCTGCTGCCCACTACATTTTATCATATGTTGTGAGAGAAAAACAACATTAACCTAAGAGCAACGACAATTGACAAGGAAAACCCTAGAAACAAAGCTGTTGCACTCCCCGCCACTCCAATCAGAACTTACAGTGTCTCCAGCAGGTGTCGTCCGAACGGGTGTCGTGCCCAGGGGGTGCTCTCATCGGGGTCGGAGTGGGGGCTGAGATCAGAGCCTGTGGCTGCAGAAGCCAATGCCCATACCTAGGAGAGGAAAGGAAAATTGAATTTTTTTTTTTTTTTTTTTTAAACAGAAGAAATCTACCATTTTCCAAGAAGCACCAGTATGACGGCCACAGTGTCCCGTCATTTATTGACAGTGTAGTTAAAAAGCACAGTAGTTTCCAGTAACTGATACTTGTCTAACTGTACCTTGGCCAGGTCTCTGCGGCCAATAGCCAGTGCTGCTGCAGCATTTCTCTGGCAGGTATCCTGGATATCATTTGCATGCAGTCTGAAACAACACAAAGGATTTAAACAGGTTAAACAGTAAAATAAGAACATTGCAGTTCCTGCAGATGCTGTGTAGTTAAGGCTGAAGGACTAGCAGACAGCATAGCCTTGTCACTATTTGTTATAGCTAAAGGACTGGGAGGGTCTAGAGGTTGGAACAGGAGGACTGGAAGGCAGCTTGGACTAGTAGTTAGAACTCAGGGAATGAGTGGAAAAAGCGGAGACAGAGCCCTGAAAAGCATTAAGATATAAAAGAACTAATGTTGAACAAGCCCATACACGTATGTCTCTCCCAGTTGCTTGTGCACAGGAAGCAGCCAGGATATATCCTGAATGATCACTTTCCCTGCTGCTTTGATTGGCCGGTTAATGGAGTCCGTTCCTTCGCGCTTCCCCTTCCAGCGTCGGGATTTCTGAGAAAGAGGCCGACACAGGAGAAAGAGAGACAAGATTTTGTAAGATTCAGGAATGATGGCCCCAAATCTTATCTCCCTGCAGAACGAAGAGGAGAGGTGGGCTGGAGCAGCCCCAAGCTCCCCCACAGCCACTGATACAGGTTCTTGCAGACCTTAAACAGTTTGGAGCAATAGTCTGTTTGACATAAACTGATGGGCACTTTAAGGTGTACAGTAACCCTAATTGTATGAATTTAAGCAAGCTTTTGCATCTTTCAAACCAGTTTTTCTTTTGCCAGGGTCTAAGAAATAAATAAATAATAAGGAAGTAACACATCTAATAATAATAATAATAATAACAATAATAATAATAACAATAATAATAATAATAATAATAATAATAATAATAATAATAATAATAATAATAATAATAAACATAATAACAATAATACACATCAAGCAGACAAATAGCCAGTTTGAATGGACCTGCCAGAATTTATTGGTTCAATTTATGCTGAAAGCTATATTCTCAAAGAGCAGCAGAAACTTGCTGCACTCGCAAACAGTATTTACAATTGCATAATTTAAAGACCAGTGCTTCACTAGTTAAACATTTCAATAACAAATCTCAATCTCACGTAAGATGCCATCTTGTTGCCAGAAGGAACCAGGGTTTAAAAACACATTAAAATATTACACACTTCTACAAGTAACAAAGCTTGATGGACAAACCATTCAAATAATAATTTCAATTTGCTTGGTCAAGGCAAGATAACTCATTCAAAACATCAGTCCAGCAAACTAATCTGGTGTATTTCCAAACATAATTATTTTTACAGATATGACACCAAAATTATTTAGTAATTATCCAAGGGGTATCGTTCCTAAACTTGAAACAGTTCAAAGAGAGATCCTAGGGAAATAATTAGTGTGGTAATTTTCCAAGTCCCAACACTGCCAGGAAAAAGAGAAGGAATGTGTCAGATACAGGAAGACATATTAAAAGTTAGGTGTTACATTTAGCAAGTAATAGAAATGACAACATACATTACAGACACATTGTACACTGAAGGGAAAAAGGCATTTATACTCAACACACTATGTGTGAAGTCAAGGGCTGGCTTAAATGGGTATATGCAAACATGCTGTGCTGAATTATTGGTTTATGGATTTCAACTGCACTCCCCATTAGCATTTTGTCCTTGTGTTTATGCAAGTAGATAAACCACAGCATGTATGGATATATGTCAAGTGGCTTTAGATTATTTTTGAGATGTAATCAAGCATCAAGGAAGCCATAATATAACGTTAAATACAACAACTGGTATGACAGTGAGAAATGTAAATGTATTGAGAAAATGAGAGATAAAGAACTACTGATGAGCACTAAAAAATTAATATTTTTATCCTCATCTGGATACACTGAGGAAAAAGGACAGCGGGGGTAGCTAATGAGAGTGAAGACAGTACCGGGCAGTCGTGAATGGCCTGTATGGACCAGCGGCGAGGGGTAGAGAATGGAGGCTTCTGATTGGGAGAGAACACACCACAGGGAGGAGCAGGGAAGCCAAAACACCAAAAACATAAATAGAAATACCCATTAAAAACACAAAGCATCAGGATGAAACAAACAAAAAATATGAAACAAGCTAGAAGTGAACAGACGACCATGCACACCGCAAGCAGGTATCCAACCACTGTGCCAGAGCCAGGCTTCTCTGCAGCTGTGCATCATAAAACACTGACACTCCCTGAACATGCAGCCAGGTAGAGGTGAGGGACCAATCCTCAGCACAGTGGATATCGACATTCATAACAGATTACAAACACAGGGATACAACTAAAACAATCTGTGTGTATTTAGAAGGACTAGTAGCCATTTAACATAAAATAAATCTTAACTGAATTGTATTACATTATGCTGATCGGTAGTGGGTTGCAGACGTGAGGTGATATTTGAATTGGGCATTTCAAATTGAGTCAAAAAAAACAAAAAAAACAAAAAAACTTTCAGCAACAAAATACTTCTTAAAGTATATAAAAAGCATGCCAAATATATAAGTATTGCCACATTGCTTAGCATTTGAATTACCCATGCATGTGCAGCCTTATTATGAAAATTATCTAAGTCCACATATTAATGCAATAGTTTGAATTAATTTTCATGCACACAGATCACTTTAATTGCAGAACCTGAAAATGTTTCCCTTAGTTGCAAAAAGATAAGCAGGAGATTGTGCCAACTGTTAGTGGTACACAAGAGTCAGTTACCAGCACAGAAAACAATGCCAGTTAACCCTTAGTGGTCCATTTATTCAGTGCCTGTCAGGCACGTCACATCTACTTTACTTTCACATGCACGGTTTCAAAGTTTTTTTTTTCACAGTAAAACAGGTTTAAAAGGCACTGCATATCAAAGGGACACTGATATCTCCAGCCAAGCCCCACCCCTTGTTCACTGTATTTTTCACATACCTCTTCATAGTCGTGCATACTGATAAATCCTCTCCTGATCACTCATTTTATCACCAAACTCCTTAATAATGTGATCCAAGTCATTTTTTTATTACTATAACATCTCAAAAAGCTCTGCAAATGTCTGTGATATTCTTTGAGCGCTGGATGTGGAAGCAGCTATCTTCTTTGTTTATGTCCATGTTATCTCTGTGGTGAAGGGGCTATTTGTATTGCTCAGATACGCCCCTTTTTTTTTTTTCGGACTCACTCAGCCATTGAAAGGTTTTCTCGCCTTTTTCCGCAGAGAAAAAACGACCAGAGACCTGTGCTTGATGTCTTTTTAATGATGTCGGACAGGGTCCGACATCGGACTGGAAAGGGAAAATTGTGATGTCGGACCTGGTCCGACACAGGACCGCAAAGGGTTAAACAAACGACGGCTTATACCACAAAGTTGTAAGTTACAGAATATTAGCTCGTAAAATGATTGTGGTTTTTTGAGAAACAGTGCGCAAATAATTTGTCCATCTTGCTTCTGGCGCTATGTTCATCTTACAGACTGTGACTACCATAACAGATATATCCCAAATAGCTTCACATTAACAAATTTCAAATTACAACTAAAGGCTCTGACCTTGTTTTGGGGTTCAGGTTTGTTTTTGGCTGAGAGTTCAAAATATCTAATATTCAATTTAGGTTCATATTCTTTCACTCCAGTGAACTCTCCTATAAAAGAGCCCCACCTTCAGGTAAAGCACCTGCTCTAATGAAGTAACACCCTCGTGTGAAACTCACGGGTATTTGAAGCCCCTGGCTGTGTGAAGCCCCTCCCATCCCTACCCGTTCCTTGTAGTAGAAGGAGCTGATGGAGACTTGCTCCTTCTCGCTGCGTGTGGGGCTGCCGCTGTAGAGGCGCAGGCTGCTCTGGGACTCACTGCGGATCTTCATGGGGGTCATCACTCCGCTGTGGTAGGCAGAGAGAGCCGACAGGGACCTGGGTAGACCAAGGAGAGACCGTTACATCCTGGGCAGCTCAGTATTAATATAGAGCGATTCTCCTGTCTTCTACATGCTTACCTGGGGGTGGGCTCCGTGGGTGACAATGTCCGGTTTATGGTCATGGGCCTTGTGAAGTACACCACATATCCTGCAAAGAGTAAACACAGGATTTTTTTTTTAAATGTTACTCCAAGTCCCTGTCAAAACCAAGCCATAATAATTTGTAATTTATCTGGAATGCATAAAAGTGTTTTAGTTTTTGAAGTGAGGTTTTGCCTGGCTACAGGACATGCAATTACAACAGCTAGTGCTTTTAATTGCATTATGTGTCATTTGTACTCATTACAAACTGAGTAAGCACATGTTTCCAGTTTATTAACATGTTTATGTTCATTTTGTTACTGTTTGTACATTATTTTGGCTAATGTTAACTAAAAACATATGGATTACTGTCTTCTACTTTTGTGAGCCATATTAAATGAAAATAACTATTCACAGAATACAGCTGTGTATCAACTGTATAGTCACAGTTTCAAAGTGTGGACTTGATCAGAGGTTAAAACAAAGAGGCAGTGAAATTTACCTGCCCCACAAAAGCGTACCCCTGAGGTGCGAGGGAAGGGGATGTTGGCATCTTGGTACGATCCGTAGGTGTTGGTGACACGAGGGAAGGCTGGCAGCGGCTGGTTCATAGTGTTAGACAAAACATAGGGATTCCCAGGACCACTGTCTTCTTGAGTCTGAGGAGCAGGAAAGGGTGACTGAAGGTAAGAGAGGTGGAAAGTTGAAGGTATAAGTTACAGAGAAGGGGTAGTGGGGTAAACCCAGAGAGAAGGAGAGAGTGAAAGGCTCTTAGGAGGTGAGGTTGTATATTAGAAAGCAGGGATCTCACCATACAGGACTCAAGGCAGGACACAAGCTGCCTCACACACGGCTCCAGGCAGTTCTGATTCCGCTTCACCTTCTGCAGTGAGGTGTCCTTCAGGATCTGAAATGCAGGAGTGAACAAGGTAAACAGGACTTGCTGATATCAGGGACAGTGCCCACTGATAGCTGAGAGTCAACTGTTTTGCTCGTTGTTAAAGAATACGGTTATGGAGTGTCACAGACTTTCTATACCATTTTCTGTTTCAGTCATTACCTCCTCTCAAACATGTTCCTCTCCAAGTATAGCTGGTACACCAGTGTAACCTTTAACCTGTCCCACTGTGATGGTAAGAAATACCGCTAGAATAAATGAGGTATTAGTTACATACACTGGTGGAAAAGTTTTAAAGTCATCAGGGTGTGTTGACTGCACCATAAAACAACAAAGTCCTAAACAGCAAGAAGAATACACTGTTAAAGATAACCGATACTTCATACCCACACCAAGTTGCTCTTAAGGAAAGGGTGAAATGGTCTTGTTACCTTGAGTATCTTGGCTTTCATGCTGGTGGGTATAGTGGTGGGGCTGACAAACTGAAAGGAGGGCGCAGCATTGTTGGGGTACTGTGCAGGGAACATCACCACCATGCACACGCGATTGCTACCGCAGTGGGCTGAAACTGCACAACTTCTGTTCAAGGCATCCATCTAAAAAGACACCTGGATTAACATAACCAAAACACTTGCTCCTTGTTTAACAGGAGTTCAGGAGAACCTCCTAAATCCCCCAAAAATATAAATAATTTACATAATATAGAACTGCAGTATTTAATACAGTAACTTTGGTTAGGTGCTGATACTTGACAAAATGGCCTGATACAGTATGTGAAAAAATGCGAGTCACACTTTGTACTCTGTTTAATAATAAGGTATTGCACATACGCGTTGAAACAAAATTGATTGGAAGTATTATGATGTGCCGGTTTCTTTTTTGCAACTACAACTTTTCCTGAATAAGGGTATTCTGGCCCAGACTTTTGGCAGCTGTATGCTACAATACTGTTCGAAAGAAGGTCTTTCTCAGAGCAGAGAGTAAATCGTCCTCTCACCTCCACATTGACGTTGCGTATTTGCAAATTGACCAATGAGAACTCCTGCTGCAGGGTCTGCGGCAGCCCCAGCTGGTCCAATTTCCCAGTGGGTGTCATACTGGATTGGAGGTCATCTCGCTGAGCTGGAAACACGGCAGCATTACAGATGAGGGCGTACAGTCATGAACAGGACTTAAAGCTCTCTCATAGTTTTTGTGATTCCTTTTATTGTTTCAAAATAAGGTTTCATTTTATTTTCTCTGGAAATGTGCAATGTTATGTTAGCTACCATCTATTTGCTATCTGGTGCATACTGTTTTAATGATCTAGCAGCGGTGGAGGCAAATGCTGCCCTAAAACACTTAAGACATATAAAACACCCTTTTCAGTTATATAATATTGTACTCAGTGAACCTAATCAGGGGGACAAAAAAAACACTGTAAGAAAACACTTGTGGCATTAATATAGAATTAAAGGGAGGCACCATTTGGTTTTTATAAAGGCTGATGATCTGAATCTTGGTTTAAGGTATGCTCCGGCTACTGCTTTGTTTGTCCAAATACTGTGAAATGTTCATGTCGTTATTTTTTTGTTTAGCTTCTCTCTCACCTTCCTCCTCCTCAGTCCCGTGACCTGGAGTTTGCTGTGGCTCTGAGTCCTGGGAAAGGAGCGTCTTGTCTGACTCCAGAGACATCCCATCCATCAGCTCATCCACCCCTTCCAATATGTTGTTTGCACACAGCTGGGAAATTAAGAAAAATAAACCAGACAAGTTATCAAAGGAGTGGTAATCAAGGCGTTATTTTTTCAGATATGTAGATTTTTTAAAATGCTAAAAATGATTTCCATTACATGAGAGTAGATGTTAAAAACCTCATGCTGACTTGAACTTGGCTCTCGCCAAGATAAGCACCAACTAAGACGGAGCTTTACAGTAAACTAATGTGATCCATCTGCATCTCGCATTTGCGTTTCTTTCCATCTGTCGGATTAGCTATCCTTCTGCCTGGTGTTGACGGCTGAAGTGTTATGCTGGCTCCAGGGATCAGCTTATTTGCCTCCCCAGTGCATCACCACACACAATGGCTGCGATGCTGGCTCCAGGGATCAACCACAGTGCGGTCTCCCCAGCGCATCAGTATGACTAACGTCTGGATTGAGCTAAGTAGGGTACATCTCTAGGGTCTTCAAGTGGGCACCTTCTGTCCTCTGTGTTTTGTCGACTAGCCCACAACACCTCAAGAGGGCTCAACAGTGACTGGTGTTCCAGCATTACTCCCCTCCGTCCCCCCACTCAACTCAGCCCAGCTTACTTACCCATACATCAGTGTTGCTTTCTTTCAATTGTGCTTGAGATCCCCATCCAGAATCTTTCCGTCTCAACCATAGCCAGTTGCTGCTCATTTCTGCTGCTTCAGATAAATTCTTCACTGTGCGACGCAACTCTTGGCCACTGAACCTGACATCTCTGAGAAACCGGTTGTAGAGTGTGCCACAAATCCTCGACAACCTACCTCCACTGGGTAAACTCGGACTCTCCATCCTCCATCCAAGTTTCTTCCTCTCATACGCCTCATCCACAGCATCCTCCCATGCCACTGTTAACTCTACCAGATGAACAAGATGTGCTGATCCAGACCACGAGACAATGCCTGGTCGAAGGTTAGTGGTGGCAATCTCAGGTGGAAAAATAAGCCGTTGACCAACATCTGCCAGCATCTTCCAGTTGTCCTGGGCGAGGCTTAGTTTTAACACCTTTTCTTGGTGGTTGCTCTCCTGGACGGAGGAATATTGTCTATTGTGTGTAATGCTTTGATGGAACTGGTGGCAACTTATTGGTCAGGTTATGCTTGTCTTCCAGTGGTAAGGCCAAACATCACAGCACCTGGTCATGCCGCCAAGTAAACCGTCCTTGGCTAAGACCCACCTTACATCCTGTCAAAATGTGCCTTAATGTTGCAGGTGATAAACATAAAGGACATGAGGGATCCTCACCCACCCAGAGGTTTAGGTTCTGTGGTGATGGGAGAACATCATATGTTGATCCGATGAGGAAACTGATCCTGCTGTTCCACTGTCCATAGGTCTTGCCAGCCAATCTTGTGCCATGTAGAAGGAGCTGAACTGAGACTAAAACCCCATCTTCCAAGCTGAACTTGCCCCATAATATCTCCGATTCGAAGGGCAGCCTTAGCGTCTTCCACAGCTTTCTTTGCCGCCCATTTTCTTCTAGTTTTCAACACAGGTGCTGCCTCCCTTATGCATTTGTCGCGTGAATCTACTAATGTCATTTCCAGTCGGACTTTGGCGCACTTAAACTCCTTGATTAGAGCAGAGACTGGTAGCTGTAGTATTCCTTTACCATAAAGTCCCACTCTGCTGAGACACCGTGGAATTCCCAACCATTTCCTGACGTATGAAATGATTAAAGCTTCCAGCTTCTCAACTGTTGTCAAGGAAACCTCGTAAACAGTCATTGGCCACAGCAGACTTGGCAGTAGGCCAAACTGAAAACACCACAATTTCAGTCTGCCCGGTAAAACGCTGCTGTCTATGCTAGTCAACCCTTCCACTGCTTGTTGTCTAACAACAAACTGTGTCCTTTAGATCCCCGTCGTACCATCTCCCTAGACTTTTCACTGGCTTCTCGGACACTGTTGGTATTGTCTCATCATTAATGTAGAACCTTTTATCTACTACTTTACCTTTAATTATAGAGATGCTCCTTGATTTCGTGGGCTTGAACTGCATTTGTGCCCATTCAATGTTATTGGTTAGCATCATAAATATATTAATAAACAAAGGTTGATAGGTGTACAAACTATATATAAAAAAAAAAAAAAAAAGTGGTGTTTTGATCTCTATGCGAAGATTAAATATGAGATGCCGCAGCAAACTGGATTCAATAAAGGCAGGTTTAAAATACAGATGCACAGACTAGCTTCAATTGCCCATCTCAGAATTATTTTCCTGCAATCACCTAACCTAACCTAAGTATAAGCAAAGGGAGTATATTAATAATTTGACGCTGTGCGATTATACGTTTTCAGACCGTTTCTTACCCTCTGCAGCTGTGGGTCTACACGCCATATCCGCAGGGTCTGGTCACGGGACCAGGTCACCAGCTGGTAATCTTTGGAGCCTAGACAGCAGAAAAAATGAACAGTTCTGTCTGGTATTTGTTCAGCATATGAAAATTCTTCTGTATATCCCAACCCTGTCCTGTTGTACATGGATCATTCTATGCCAACAGGACTGATGATAATCTGGTAAGTTCCTCTTACTCTTAACAGATCCCAAGATAGTCACTTAAAGAATGGATAAGGGAGTTAAAATGAATGGTTGTAAAATCTCAATCACATTTCAACCTTTTTACTTTTTTTCTATTTAATCCCTGGGTTTTTAAATGAAAACCTGTGGTGAAACCTGCTGAGATCAGTCAATTGAGATTTTTAGATAATGTTTTTATGAAAATAAAATACAGAATTGCTGATCTTGTACAAATGTTCTGAGTAACTGAAAGGTCATATATGTATGATACACAAACCCATTGATTGGTAAACAAAGAAAGTGAGGGTTGAGCCCCCACCTTTAGTCCCTACAGCATAGAATGACAGTTTTACAGAAATTATATTACCGGGATGTGAGGCACCCCCCACACTTCTAATGGACTGTTCAACTGAGGCAGGGATCTCAGAGATAGATGTTGGCATATATTTCCTTATTTTCTACCTTTTACACATGTCTGCGCTTCTAAAAGACCAATACACTATTGATCGTTCTTTGATGCCCTTGAAACTAAACAAAGTAACGAAGTGCTGCAGGACGTGGCTGACCTTCCTTCTGCCGGCGCCACTGGAACTCCAGCACAACGTCATCGTGCCCCACAAAGGTGTGGACGGGAGCGTTGAGGTCAAACACACTCCACAGCAGCAGGCTGTTCTCCCGGCGCAGCTGCGGGACCATCACTGTCACTAGGCCGTTAGAGAAAGGCTGGGGACAAGCACGAGGGTAAGTAACCCACTGAAATAGAGTCCCACAATATTCCTCAGCATAAAGACGGGGGCGGGCACAGTCATTTCATCCCATATAAGGCAACACCTAGAGTTCAATAAATGTAACACTTACCGTATACCGTGCCTTCCAGACAGGTACCTGGCAGGACAGTATGTTGAGGTATTTACGGGGTTGACGGTAATCCCAGAACTGCACAGACAAAATCAGTCAGACAGAGGGATATTTTTATTATGTAGGGATCTGAGAGTGACAAAGAGTGACCTTGAGTTATTATTTAGTTGTTGTTTGGCTCTGGCGTTGTAAATAAAGATAGTAGAAACTTAAATATGCACTATTTTTTTTTCCCCACCCAGATGCAATATGTGGTTACCAGTTAGTATAATCTTGTGCTAAGAAATGCTCATATCAAATGTCCACAGGATTCGATGTACAATTCTTAAGATGCATACAAAAATAGGCATGGGGTGAAGGGAAAATAAAAAAATTCAGTGCAGGATTTCCTGAACATTTATAAAATTTACCCTAAAGCTGCTGACTGCCCAATCTCAAACAGGATTTTTATCATTCTTCACAACTGTAATTACTGAAGTGAATCGCCTCACCCGGACAGAGTTGTCCTGGCTGGAAGTTGCCAGTATGAACTCGTTCTCAGGGTGCCAGTCCAACCCATGGATTTTAGAGAGATGGGCAGCCACGTATTCCACGGCCGTGTTGGGTTTCTGTGGAAATCAAAAACCAAATCAGTCAGATGTGAGCTGCTTTTTCATCAAAACTGTATCTTAGTTTTTTTAATTAGGACTCACCCTCTTGTCCCAGATGCGTACATCCCCATCATGGCTACTGGCCAGGCAGTGCTGGTTTTTCTTGTTCCACTTCACCTGGGAGGCACCCGCTGGGATGGAGAGGGTGAGGGGTACAGAGAGCCGGACAGGGGAAGAAGTAGAGAGCAGGTGGTGAGGGAGGAGGAAAGATACAGAGGGAGAGATTTGAAATACAGCTATTAACATCTGTAGTCTAGTGCCTCTCCGAATGAAGATCACATTACTAGATGGACGGTTGCCTTGCATCCAAACAAACAAGAAAACATGAAATGTGCCCAAGAAACTTCATGGCCTCAATATGACAGCAATGTTAGGTCAGTTAAAGTCAAGGACATGCAACGTTTAGCATTCGGTCTTTTAAGCCAACAAACCCAGAGCCTATAGCACAAACGGTGTCTAAGATATGAGGCCTTGACACTGTGGCTGCAGAAGATTTGTCAAATGACTGACAGAACATGGTTAATTGTTCTTGTACACTACCCGAGATCAGCCTAGAGACAGTTGTGTACCGAGTATGAAGCCAAGGTTACAGGTTAAAAAAACTGGTTTGATCAGTATTTTCTGGAAACGAAGAAGTCACAGGACCACAAGAAATAGGAAGTTGATTCAGTTTATAAGATGTGAGGTGTTGAGGAAGCAGTAGTGGCTTTGCAAAAACATGTTAACTGCCACTATGGAGTGGCTTAAAACATCTCTAAAGCCAGTATAAAGCAGTAAAACAGAAAACCACAAAGGTTGATTTTGACAAGCAAAAAGCTTACTTACCCACAGCAGAAAGGGCAACCGTTGGCTTTCTTGTGTCCCTAAAAAGAGAAATAACTATTGCTCTTGAATTGCACTAAAAGGTAGGAGATGTTTAGGGGAAAGGCCTAATACATAAGTACAAGGTGGTTTACTGCAACAACTATATTAGGAACATGTTGAGAACAATATGATCAATCAGTCCCTGTTAAATTATAGCTGCCTGAACAGCTCAGTGTGGTTAATTAACCATTATAGAATATAGGTTTAACAAGAGCCTAATGGGCAAAATTAGGCTCTTGTTAAACCCTTGAAACTAAAAAAAATTTAAATCACCTGGCACCTGTGATTTAAATAATGTACCCAGCTGTGGGTGGTTCTGAACCAGTGCACTCACATTCAGAGGGCCCTGATAAATGCATTTGTATAAAGAGATTATCTGATTATAGCCAAATGCAATCCAAAATGTCTGTAGAAGGCTAGTGCATGGGGTTTTGAAGGCAGTAATTATATTTACAATGTTGAGTCTGACAGGCAGGCAGGCAGGCAGGCAGGATGGACACAATCAGCACATGAAGGTCTCCGTTTTTTGCACAAGGACCCTAAAAACTGGGTGTAGGGCTGTCAAGTTTCTAAACCTGATAAGCATAAATATAAAAAATATAAAATAATATTTTTACTACTTTTTGCTGAACAGTTTTCCTACCTTTTGTCCTGAACTTAGCTTCCATTTTTGCTTTCTCCTCCTAATCTTGATTATCTTAGTGCTACAGTAGGTCTGATGACTTGGGTTAACTTCATCTATACCAGGATTTTATAAACCATTAGCTTGATTAATTTCTAGACTCAAAAGTTGTAATCCTGTCCTGAGTGAGATTGTTTTTTTTTCTCTGTACCTTCTTGAGAATAATAATGTATTTTTTTTATAAATGCGCGTGCTGCAGCAATGCTAATGTTCTAATTGTATTAGCTTTGTAAATTGAGATTGAAAATAATAATAATAATAATACTCTTAATTTCCGTATTGGGGAAGGCGTACGGGGGGAGGCATGAAACGCTTTGTTGTTGCAGGACCAAGGATTGGTGGATACAAAAACAGAATGCCAATCACACTCACCTAGTGTCCCAGATATAGATGTAGGTGTCCACAGAACTGGTTACAAGCAGCTCTGGATCGAACCACGACCAGTCCAGATCACTGCATTACACAGGGAGTCAAGCATTAAAGTTAAACAATAAAGCCCACTGATCTGGAATACAGATATTATGTTAATGATATGTAATAATATGCCACCCTTGCTTTCTTAAAGTACCTGATCACCCGTGTGTGCCCCTGCAGAGAGGTGTGGATCTCACCAGCTCCATCACGCCACTTATACAGGTCCACTCGCTGGTTACTCTGAAATTTAAACAAAGATTTCAGATAAGTACAAAAATGTGTAAGTACTATAAAAAAAAAAGACACAATGACCTACTTTCACATTATGTGGAATAGCTTCTTCTACAAATGGACCATGGTAGGTTTTCACAGAGAATTGCCTCCTCCCTTCTCCCAAATTCAGCCTATAAGGTGTGAGGACTGTGTAAAAGTAGACCATAATGGCTAAAATTCACTTCATGTTTACTTTCTTGCAGTTTCATAAAATTCAGGCACGCTCTTCTGAAGATAATCTTCAGTAGCATAGTAAGAGCTCATGCAAAAGTAGGTAATGTGAATACTGATACCCTTAAGTGTGTTATAAATAAATCTGAACATTTCTAGTGTTTTAAACTTTCAAAATGATGTGTGTTTTTTCGCTCCTAGGTAAGAAGACCCTTACCGAAGCAGCGAAGTAGTAAGCACAGGATTCGTGGGGGTTCCACTGCACTGTCCCAATGTCCCACTTGCTCTGGCGTGCGATCTTCCGAGGGACCTCCAAGGGGGCGTCCAGGTTCACGATGTTCAAAAACCGGCGTCTGGAAAACAAAGTGAGGCCAGTCATGCCAAGAGAGGGTCACAGAACCTGTCCTCAAGAAGTTTGCATTTTACAAATATATTATGTTAAAACTTTGCTAGTTAATTATTTAGTACCTCAAAATAGGGGCAATCAATTAAATATAGTTCAGAACATTTGGACAGTTTTTTTTTTTTTTCTCTCAAATCCCAAACTTTCAAAGGTCATATCTTTGAAATTGTTGGTGCTTGAGAAGAATCACTTCCATTTTCCAATGTTTCTCTTAGCAAAGAAAATCCATGGTACCAACTCACAACGGCTGTTTACAGGGTGATACTTACCCAGATAGCACAGCATGGCGCCCAAGGCAATCCACTGACATAGCAGTGGCCTGCAAACAAGCAGAAATGAATGCTTTAGCTGCAAAACGAAATATACATTATATAGTCATATAATATGCATTGAGAAAACATTATTAAAAAGCCTGCAAATATATGTGCAAGTAATAATATGTAGGTGTGGCTCCATACATGGCACCTAATTAATAGATTAATGAATGTTTGAGGTTCGCAAAGAAAAAAAAAAGGCGTCGGTGATCAATAATCAATTAGTTGTTTCATTTCTAGTTTTGAAAAAAATAAAGTTAATCCTTTAAGAAAAAAAAAGTGGTAGTCTTTGTAATGAAATAAAAAGATTGGTACATCTGTAAGTATAGCGTGGTGCGATGGAGCATTTCAAAGATGCTGACAGCTAAGAGGATTTACCCCAGATGTTAAGTGAAATTCCCCAAAACATGAACTGAGTGAAGTGCTAAGTCACAGGAAAAACAGAGGAAGCTTTCACTCTGACTTCTTTTGAAATGTTTAACTTATTACAGAGACAGAAAAGTTTGATTTTCCTGATTGATGAAGAGATGGAAAATAAATTACACAACAGGTTATCCGTCTTATTGTAGGCTGTCTTCATGGACCACAAGTATTTCCAGAAATAGCATTATTGCACATTTAAAAAAACAGAATGCTGCACTATTCAAACAATCACATTCAGCATGATTCCTAAATAACTTTTTACTACATTCGTCAGTTTTATTGTTATAACTTTCTTAAAGTCGTAACTAATTTAATAAAGAAACCATTATCTAAAATAAATGTTGTTATGCATAAAACATATTATACTGTTTGTTTGCCAAAGTATTCATAAACTTAATATTCCTCTAATTAGCAACTGGTCAGTAAAGCAAATGATTTCTCCAGTGGTGACAGGTTGCAGCAGTCAAACGGTCCACAACCTACATTTGTGTGCAGCCCTTGAACTCTCTCATGCAAGAGGTTACAAATGACAGAAAGTTGAGCCTTTTTTACTTCTGGTAAGCTCTCTTGTATCATTCAAATCAATTGCTATATTGCTTAGTCCCCAAATAGATGAAAATTCAAGTTGAAAAATACTTGAAACAAACGCTCATATATATGGACTTCATGCTAGGCAAGGGGAAAATATCAGTTATTAATTTCTTAATTACAGACAAAACCCTTTAGTATAACTTCAGCTGGTCAGAGCATAAATTGTTACTCTCAGGATTTCACATTATCATGAGTTCAACAACAACAACCTGGTAAAATGATTATTAAATCACAGAAAATGTTTATTGAACAGAGACCCCTGTTTTGGAGTGGGAAATAAAGCTACTGCATTGATTAAGAACATTATTGTTCCTTACAAAAACAACATTACACAGTACATGTATAACACATTGTACTGGTCAAAAGGAAACCACATCAAAACAAGGGCAACAATTCAGGTAAGATAGCCATTAAATGTATTGATCTAAATGCTAGAAGTCTCACAAACAAAATGTTAGAACTTGAAGCTACTGCACTAACAAGTAACTATGATGTCATAAGCGTTACAGAAACTTGGTTATCCGAGAGTGATGAATAATATTAGTGGGTATACACTGTATAGGAAAGACAGGCAGGACAAATGAGGTGGAGGGGTAGCACTACACATCAAAAATAGTCTTGCAGCCCAGGTGTTAAATCTGGAAGAAAGAAACAATGCAGAATCAATATGAATCAGAATAATGGTCAAAAATTCAAAGAGCATAATAGCAGGGGGATGCTATAGACCGCCGAATTCAGGTACAGAGCAAAATAATCTGTTATACAAAGACATTAGAAATGTGTGCAGCAAAGGAGAAGCCATATTAATGGGGGATTTCAACTTCTCCCATATAAAATGGGAAGACCCGGTGGGGAGCACGACAGACTAAATTGAAATAGTGGAAATGACAAATGACTGCTTCCTAGCACAATTTGTCAAGGCACTGACTAGAAGGGAGGCATGCCTTGATTTAGTCTTTTCAAATAAAGACAGAATAAACATTGGCAAACTCAGACCACAACATGGTCTCATTTTGAGTGCTTTTTAAAACCAAAAAAGTAATGACTAAAGCTATGGTTTACAATTTTAGAAAGGCAAAACTATGAAGGTATGAAACAGAGACTAACAGAAGTAGATTTGAGTAAAATAGAGAAAACATCCACAGAAAAAGGATGGATGTTTTTTAAAAATGTAGTACTAGAGGCGGAAAACAATTACATCCCAAAAGTAGACAAATCTAAACCTAAAACTAAATTGCCAAAATGGTTTAATAGATCAATTTAAAAATATATATATATATATTTAGAGAAAAAAAAAGGTATTTTACACAGAAAGAGTACTTGGAACTGCAAACGCAAATCAAAAGTAAGTCAGAAAGGCTAAGAGAGAAATAGAAATAAGCATTGCTAAGGGGGCTAAAACCAATTCCAAAAAGTTTTTTTCCAATCTTATAACAGCAAGAGAACATTCAAAGAGGAGGTAAAAGGTTAAGAGATACACATGGCGAAATCATAGACGAAGAGAAAAAAACAGCAAATATATTAAAATGATCACTATTTACAAGTTTTTACAAAGGAGCTCTTAAAATAAATAAATTCCCTGGGCCGGATGAGATCTGGCCAACAGTTCTCAAAGAAATGAAAAAAGCTATTTACAAACCGTTGACCAGGACACAGGGGTTGTACTGACAGACTGAAGAACTGCAAACGTAATATCGATCCACAGAAAGGGAAACAAAACTGAACCAGGTAACTACAGACCAATAAGCCTGACTTCTATTATATGTAAACGTATGAAAACTATAATAAGATCCAAAATGGAAAATTACCTATATGGTAACAGTATCCTAGGAGACAGTCAGCATGGTTTTAGGAAAGGGAGATCGTGTCTAACTAAACTGCTTGATTTTCTTGAGGATGCAACATTGACAATGGATAATTGCAAAGCACATGACATGGTTTATTTATATTTCCATAAAGGTTTTGACAAAGTCCCACATAAAAGATTAATTCTCAAACTGAACGCAGTAGGAATTCAAGGAAATACATGCACATGGATTAGGGAGTGGTTCACATGTAGAAAACAGAAAGAACTGATTAGAGGAGAAACCTCATAATCGATTGAGGTAACTAGTGGAGTACCTCAGGGGTCAGTACTAGGTCCTCTGCTATTCCTAATCTACATTAATGACTTAGATTCTGGTATAGATAGCAAACTTGTTAAATTTGCAGATGACACAAAAACAGGAGGAGTGGCAAACACAGTTGCAGCTGCAAAGGTCATTCAAAATTATCTAGACAGCATTCACAACTGGGTAGACACATGGCAAATGATATTTAATAGAGACAAGTATAGGGTACTGCCTGCAGGCAATAAAAAAAGAAACAAGGGCCACAAATGGAGATTAGATAATGGGGCATTCAGAACAGAAATTAGAAGGCACTTTTTTACAAAGAGAATTGTGGGAGTGTGGAACCAGCTGCCCAGTAATGTTGTTGAAGCTGACACCCTGGGATCCTTCAAGAAACTGCTTGATGAGATTCTGGGATCAATATGCTACTAACAATCAAACGAGCGAGATGGGCCGAATGGCCTCCTCTTGTTTCGGATCTTTTTTTTTTAATGTTCTTATGTATGCTGTACAGTGGAACTCAACTGTACATGAAATATTTTTTTAACAAACTTTAAATTTAAGTGATATTAAACAGTGTGGTAATAACTGAAAATACTACGGGGAATAAATCCCTGAACAGGTAAAAGGTTCAAAGAAATTTACCTTTTAAAGCGTACTATGAGGAGGGAATCAACTGAGGTGTGTGTAACAGACGTAAATTGCAACAACCACGGGGCAGTCAGACACAAGCGTTACTGGAGTGACAGCTGAAGTTAGAGGGACAAGGGTTAAATTGGGTCCAGAAAAATACAAACAGGACAGGCGATTCTACACAAAACGTATACAGCACAGTTCTGTTCACTGTTTTTGAACAGCTTTAAAACAATTAAAAACAAAACTTTCAGTTCAACTGCCACCACCCTATCCTTTCCCCCTGGTGTCGTCTCCCCTCCCCCGTCTCCCGGTACCTGTGAGTCTCTGAACTCCACCACAACATTCTCGCTACTCCAGCGGGCCGCCATCTTCCGTGTCTCTGCACCATAACCACAACAAGGCATATAGACGTCATTGCGTACAGCCTGCGAGGTGTCGATGTCATACTAGGTCGCTAGGGATACTGGGAGTTGTAGTTCTTCGAGGGTTGAAATGCATCATTTCAAACTGTGATGTAGATGTCTTCACACGGGTCCAAATTAATCAACCCGACCCGAGCCGGCAGAAAAAACAGTGGAACGCTTTTTCTTTCCCCAGCTTAGTATATGCACTGACTGGATACAGTATTGAAGCATTTTTTCAAGTCCAACTGAACTACAGACAGTGTTTAATCCATTATTAACCTACACAGATGACTGTAAAATTAAATATATAAGATGTTTGTGTAAAAGATACAAAGATAAATACATTACCTGATAATGTCATGTCATGTGCTACTGGGGAAGCCAATGCACGCAACAGGAATAATAAACAATGATTTTTGTTACCAAAGAGCGGCTCTTTAATATTAATCGACAGTTTGTATTACGTGACAGGCGGAGGGCGAGCGCGATACCGCTGTACAAAAGAGACGGCTCCTTTGAAAGTAGCGTACATCAGCCTTATGTCTTTGTATGTGATTACCGCACCTACCCGCTCTACTGCTGCTTTCCCCTGTGCTATATGTACTATGTCACACTAGAGTGTTGCATATCTACCAAACCGTGTGTCCATTGGTACATATGATTGTTGTGTTCGGCCGACTATGTCATTTTAGAGTTGTTTCTATTATTATTATTATTATTATTATTATTATTATTTTACAAATTTAGAGACTAGGGTGACCGGTTTTTATGTAACTTGCATTGATATTTTGTGGTTGGCTAATAGAATCTGTTAAAACGGGTACCTGCCTGTACTTGGTTTCACTTTCGGTTGTTAACAATAAATGTTATTTAAACTTTTAATTATTAAAACTTCTACCCCTGGATTATCCATTTAAATAACTGTTACAATAAGTAAATCATTTTTGGGTCACTGTAGTTCATGAGTGATCAGAAAGTAGGTACATGCAAGACATCTGCCCGTGTCGTGGTGTGGGATTTATCGTTAATACCATGGGGTTGTAGGGAGCTTGCACACACCAGGGCCCTGAGGAAGAAGAGCTGGAGACGGGGAGGAGTTGGAGGGGTGGTTGACCTGCTTTACAACAAAAATCTAAGGAAGACAGAGTAGTTTCATTTTCAACCTGAACTGCACAAGACAAAGGAGCTGAAAAGCAGAGTTTCTTTCAAAGCAGAGCAGGAGATTTCCTGTAGAGGTTAGTACCAACTTCACTTAACTGCAGACAGGGCGTTTGAATTGGCAGTTCCAGCCGGTTAGGTGACAAGCAGCTTCATTCAAATTAATGTTTCAGGGGAAGTTAGTGGTGTCTTATTTACTGTTATGCGATTACGTGGCATGTATTGATTATGTGTCAAAATGAAATCTGTTAAGTATAGACTGTATACAACAGTGCACAATTCCTCAAGGTCTGGACTGGAGCCATCCTGTATAGTTAGAGTGACCAGACGTCCTGGTTTAGTCCCGGTTTTTCCATCAAAGGTCCAGGTGTCCCGACATTTTGCTCAAAATCTTTAAAATGTCCCGGTTTTCAGCCACTTCATTAAGCGCGACACACTCTAAATGCCGTGTTACTTCAGTTTGGCGCCGCGGAGTTTATTTTAAATTGATCAAAATGATTTATTATTAATAATATGCTTTACAAACGCTGCAATATTTTATTACATGATTTAAGGCATTTTACATGGGGAGTACCGTACCAGCTAATAAGGAGTGTGTATTGGTTGCTAGGGGGCTGGATAAGAAGAGGAGAGTGAGCTGTTGTTGATTGTGATGAAGCAGTTTTTCTTAATGAAAAAGATTACCTCAGAATATCGGTTTAATTTCTGTTAAAACTAAAATAAAGCCTACTTGGTTATTTTTTTTCTCACTGTAATTTCTCTGTAAGAGAAACCGAAACTAAATCTTCTCATAGATAGTAAGCTATATATATATATATATATATATATATATATATATATATATATATATATATATATATATATATATATATATGAGTACAGGACTGAGTAAAATTCAAATTGAATAAAAAAAAAAAAAACAACTAAACCCCATACAATAACATATCTCCGGCCAGCTTTCAGATATCGTTAGTGACTGGCAAGCTCTTAAGTTCCTCTGAGTTGAACTTTTCACCGTCCAAGCTGAGGGTGAGGTAAAGAGACAGCCCTTGTTTTATCCCCTGCTGTGTTGACACTGAACTCTGATGGGGGGAAAAGGGATGTGAAGGACTGCTTTGCTGTAAGTAGTTCATCTTGGGTTGTCTGTCAGGACTGTACCATAAAATACAATGTGTTTACTAAGGTGTGTGTATGCATTGGTTTGCATTACATGGTGGATTGAGGCTGCAGTCTCTTTGGGGGCGTCACATGTACATAGCCAGAGTTGTGCGTTTCTTTATTTATATTTTGAACAGGGGGTAGTGTTGGCATGAATGTGAGGATTATCATACAGCAATCAGTAAAGCAATAGCTAATCAGCTCTTGGCACGCTAACCAGTCTAAAAAATGAGTGAAAATCAGTGGATAATATTATCATGCACATTTTGGCCTCTAGTTTTCTAGGTTATTAGTTACAGTATGTATTAACATATTATTGCTGAGGTTAATTTAATACGCTATGGTTTTATATTGTTAAAATTATAAGTTTTTGTTAGTTGTTATGATGGTTTTCTGAGTATAAATGCTAAACATGCAGCTGCCATGTGCCAAGAGCAGACTATTATAGAAGTGCTGGGAAGGTGAGAATCTAATACAATAACCATTTTGGCGGTTTGAGAGAGAGAGAAAGAGACAGCATAGTGATATTTATTTGTCTTTCAGGTTGCAGTTGAAGCTAGCCGATCTGTTTTGATAGTTTTATATATAACAGGCATTATAATGAAAGCCACATGTTTGCCTGATGTCAACATGCACAAACACAGAAGCACTTCAAATGTGGTGGATATAATAGACTGGTCAGAGCTCTCATCAATGATGACCAAGGATATTGCCGATGTGTCTGTGTCTCTTGTTAAGACTGTCAATTAAATCAAAGAGATGGAACACCAGCAATATCAAGCATTTGTAAAAGAGAGACTCGTTGAACGTACCAAGCCGATGAGACGCTGCCTCATAACAAGCTGGCAATGTTCAAAGATCGACCAAAGATGTTGGTGCTTCCCGATGCTAAGCTGATGCTCAGATCAGCAAAGAATGACTGTCAATTGTTCTCCAGGCTTTACATAAGGTGTCAGACTTGAGGTTGTAACCTTGATGACTTCTTTTCCCACGAAAACCAGGCATGTCTCCTTCCATTGCTTATGGTGGTAGGTTACGACAGACCTCTAAGTCTGATCTTTTACGGTGCTTTGAAAATCTTCACAAAACCAGAACTGATGAGCCAGAGGTTTCAGTAGTTATATTTGAAGGGGCCACAATGGTAAAGATTCTCAAACCAAAGACAGCAAAAACATTTCAAGAGTACAGTGAAGAAGTTTCTGTGCCTCATATGTTGCACAACGGCTGGTAAAAGTTGGAAAAATTTCTTGAGAGTGGATAAAAACAAAACGGAACTATTCCATCTGCTGTCACAGCATATCATCTAGATCAAAGTGGATAATAAAAAAGTCAACAGATGATGTCTTGTGTGTACCAGCTTGTGAGAAGCTATCCCAGCTTTTGCCATGCTCACATGAAGAGGCTGATACATGAATCATCCTTCACTGTGTACATGCTGCTAACAAAGGCCACAGGGCCTCGTGATCAGAACGGTGGACACAGATGTTGTTGTGCTTACCAATCCTGCATACCATCGGCTGTCTGTTGATGAATTGTGGATTGCATTTGGGACAGGAAATAAATTCCAGTACCTACCAGCTCTCCAATATGCATCTGCCCAGGGACCAGGAAGATCAGCAGCACTTTCATTGTTCCATGACATGACTGGTTGTGATACTGTGTCCGGCTTTGCTGGTCATGACAAGAAGATGGCATGGGATGTCTTATGATGAAGCTACAGCTGCATTTCCTACAACTTGCTGTATGCCCTGATGACATTCTGGATGACTGCCTGGCTGTATTGGAGAGATTCATTATTAATATTAATCCTGTGCCACTGGCCAAAACAGTACCTCCCATCATGCTCCGCTCTGCCACTCATGCAAATTAGCCTCCTGGTTGAGTTAGAGTCCTGCAGTGTTAGTAGGGAGGCAGTCTGACAGAGGGCGGATGCGTAATCCGCTGGCTCGTTACACTATCATTCCCCGTTTTTAATATCACGATTTTTCAAAACCCACAAGCCATGCATCATAAGTTCTTTGAGAAATTATCTCTTAATATCATCTCACAAACCCGTTTATTGTCACGTTTTGTGCAGCCTGTCAAATGCTGCGTGGCCGGGCTTTACTAAGTAACCACAGGATATAATTCATTTTCAATTCAACTAACAACCGATAATCATCTCGGCTGATAAACTGACATTGTGCAGCCTATCAAATGCTGTGTGGGCGGTCTTAACAGGATACAGTTCAGTTACAAAACACAGACGTTGCCAAATTTTTCTTCTTTAATAGAAGTCCCTTTCACACACAAATGCAGCCACTGATAACATATTCCAAACTCCAATTACTACCTCATTCTTGATCAGCCATTGTATTTGAAAAAAAATAAAAGTGTAACACCGACAAAAATACTCAACACATCTGATATAGTCACATGGGTGGCTGACTTTCAATCCACGCCCACTGTACCGCTTCATTGCTGGCATACCATTTCACACAGGAGATAAGATGGTTCAGTGGTTCAGAGACTGCAATTTACACAGACCACAGTGCTGGTTCTGAGCAATCATAACTCGTCATGTGTGAAAGGGATATAACATAGTCAGCCTCATACAAATGCAAACAAAAATCACCAAGTGCAACGCCTAATTGATAGCTCTCATCAGTTGACAATTCATGTCTTTTTTTAGATAATGACACAAACTGTTTCATTCCTGTTAATGATATAAAAGTATTTGTCCAGTAGTAAACTATATGCGTTTGTTTAAATGTAAAGAACTATTAAATATACAGTATTACAACACTGCTCTTTAATTCACCGTTAGTTTTTGTTCTTTTTTTTGTGCTGTCCTAGGCAAACGTGAAAGTCACCTTCTATCACAAATTATGCCTGCAAGGCAATCATGATATAAAGTGGTTTCATATGTACTTAGTACACAAGTACCTACTGATGATGTATAGCTAGTAGCAATTTCAATGAAATGGTCACCCAAAGCAAGAGGATTTCAGTGTGAAGCCCAGGTCAGTTAAAAGCCTGAAATGTGTATGTCTATGTGTGTTAGAACACTGGCCTAAGTATAAAAGTATCTTTGTTAGATGTTCTCTGAGTTAACTAGCATGTTACCTAAATAACCTTTTGTCACCAATTATTTTTAACAGTTGAGGGTCCATGATTACTATAAATATAGGTAGCATAGGCACAAATTTGTCATTCCTGAATGTAAGGGAGGAGAATACACTCAGTTAAGCAAAGAAAAAAGACAGTCTGTAATTACTTTTAAGAAATGAAGGTCAACCTTTAAGACAAATCACAATAACTTTGCAAGTGTCTGTAACTGCTGTGGCCAAGGCCATCAAACAATTTGAAGAAAATGGCACTGATGAGGATCGAACAAGGTCAGGCAGGCCAAGGGTGACCTTAGAATCAGAGAACAAGTTCATTCGAGTTACAAGTCTGCGAAACCGGCGATTAACTGCCCCTGAAATACAAGCTCAGCTAAATGCTACTAGAAGTACAGATGTTTCAACATCAACTGTTCAGGGGAGATTGCGTGAAGCTGGCCTAACTGGAAGAATTGCTGCAAAGAAACCATTGAGTAGAGTACAGAGTAAGAGGAAGATACTTTCCTTGGCCAAAAAACACACAAACTGGACGTTTGAGGAGTGGAAGTCGGTCTTATGGATCGTTGAGTCACAATGTGAAATATTTGGGTCCAACCGCTGATTATTTGTAAGACACAAAGAGGGTGAGCGCATGAGTTCTGCATGTGTGGTTCCCACTGACAAGTATGGAGGAGGCAGTGTCATGGTCTGGGGTTGCTTTGCTGTTGACAGAGTTGGTGATCTTTACCAAGTTCATGGCAAGCTCAACTAGCATGGCAATCATAGCATACCTCAGAGGCATGCCATTCCATCAGGATTACGGCTAGTTGGGCAGTCGTTCATTCTTCAGCAAGATAATGACCCGAAACACACCTCAAAGTTGTGCAAGATCTGGCGAAGTAGGAAAGTGAAGTGAAACTAATGACCTGGCCTGCCCAGTCTCCAGACCTCAATCCCATAGAACTCATATGGGACGAATGGGACAGATCAAAGCAAAGCTACCCACAAGTGCCCTACATCTCTGGGAATTGCTGCAGAAGAGCTGGGAAGACAAGTCGGGTGATTTCCTGCTGAAACTTCTTAACCGAATGGCTTGTGTTTGTGAGGCTGTTATTAAGGCAAAAGGTGGCTATTTTGAGGAATCCAAGATTTAGAGACAATTTTCAGTTTTTTTTTAACATTTCTTTGATACTCCTTATGTTTTGTTTTGTATATTGTAACACGTGTTTTCATTTTCAAGTATTTACAGAAACGTATAAGACGTAAAACATTGTCAGTTATGGAAAAAAAACTAGTTTCCAGCAAGTGTACTCAAACTTTTGACTGGTACTCTGTGTGTGTGTGTGTGTGTGTGTGTGTGTGTGTGTGTGTGTGTGTGTGTGTGTGTGTGTGTGTGTGTGTGTGTGTATATATATATATATATATATATATATATATATATATATATACATATATGCACACACACACACACACACATTATATATTGATATCAAAAGGTTATATCAATATCGTGCATTTCGATGTTGATAATATCAAAGTCTTCCAAAACACAGCAAAATATAATCACACAATTCAAATATGTATGTAATCTACAGGACATAGCTGTGGTATCTGATTTTTTTGCTCAGTAAACAAATCATACAGACAAATTCAACTTCTGTGTTGCTGCAGCAGAACAGCCTCACACATATGAAAAGCAATAACTTACTTCAAGTTAGAGGTGCTTTGCTTCGTAAATATCCATAGAGAAAAACAATTCCATCATCATCTACCTCAAAACCAAAATATTACCTTACTTCACTGCACGCAGACTTTGAGGTTGTTAATTTTTCAGCCATTCTGGAAGTACTTGAATCATAAGCCGCTCTGCATATGAGTACTAATTAGCGACACCAATAAAAATATGAAATATGGTGTCATGCTGAATTTTTGCATTATTTTGAGATGTGTTTTGATGTTTGTTTTTGTTTTTAAATTATGCCTCAGGTGAAGCAAAACGTTTGTCCATAGCTGTACTGTATCTAGGCCTGAGCATGTGGAATTCTCTCACTTCCTCTGCCTTTCCCACTCTTTTCAGACATGGATTTCATTGAGCCTATTCTAAGCATCGCTCAGGAGCTGTATTCGCTCTGCTGTGAGGTGAAGGCTAACCGCAGTCGCTGCAGGCGACTGGCGTCCCGGGTCCAGGCTCTGATGGTCACAGTGAAGACTATCCAGACTCAGGGGCCCGAGGGCCAGCCGGCGGTGGTGTGCAGGGGCCTGCAGGAGCTGAAGGGCACCCTGGAGTCGGCGCGGGAGATGGTGAAGAAATACTGCTTCATGAATAAAGTGCGAAAGTTCATTGAGGGGCACGGCCTGAGAGAAGACTTTAACCTTCTGAACGAGCGGCTGAATGACGCCGTTAATGACCTCTCGCTCGCCCTGCACTCCGACGAGAAGGAGCGACTCCAGAAGATCTTCAGAGTGCTGACACGGGAACAAGAGGACGAGGAAGACAGTGAGCAGGACAGGAGGGACATGGAGACACGTAAGAGCCACTCTGCCTGCTCTAAACAAGACTGCAAAAATGAAACAGGCCATTGCAGAGACTCTAAATGATAGACAACAAAAAAAGAAACTGTCATCTTTGACTCTGAATAGAAATATGACAGTCAACCTGAGAAATTGGTAGTCAACTTAGTGTGTGACTTAGTGTGAACTAATTTTGAAGTGCAGTTGCAGTTCGCTATCCCATAACATATAAGTGACATTTTAGAACAATAATAGTTTTAAAAAATGACAAGCATATTTAAACTATTGTGCACGAACAGCAAAGTGTTACGAAAGTAGTAAGTGAACAAATAAAGCACTCAACATTATCAAAATGTTTTGCCAACTGTATTTTTTATTTTTTTACCTCAACTGTTTGACTCTAAGTCATTCTGCCCCTAACATGAACACACTTTTGAATCATCTGTCAAAATTTTGTAGCGATCCAGAACCACAAGTTGAAATTCAGTTTTTTTGTTTAATGGGTTGCTTTTGTTAGGACTTGAAAAGACTGTAACCAAGCCTGTGACCCCTTGTTCCCTCCCAGTGCTCTCTCAGCAGCTGCAGATAAATGAGAAGGTGGAGACAGTGAGGGAGACCGTGGACTCCACCTTGGGGGATTTGAGGGAAATCAAGAGCATGCTGAACTCCAGTAAGTAGACCCAAACAGCAAAAGAAATATACCTCCTGGAATGGGTCCATGCAGAACCTTTAGCAAACCACTATTATCTATTGTGGAATGCTAATTTTCCTATTGTCTTTCTAGAAAGTCATGTGAGACTGTTTGTTTTTTTTTGTTTTGTTTGTTGTTGTAACTATATTTGTTTTACTTGCTTAGTACTAGACTATTGTGAGTTTAGCTGGATGCAAGATAGAGACAGCCATGGGGAAAAGGAATGAATTCTTCATATTGAAATAGAACGACTGGGGCTTTTATTACCCTTTGTACCCCAGTCATAGCCCTTATCAGGCTTGTTTCCACCTGGCCTCATCATTGACCAGCAGGGATTGTATGAGCCCTTCATCACCCCCCAGTTAGTTTTATAAACAGCTGCAGATTGTGTTCCACAGATAGGAGATGAGATTGAGCTTTCAGGCTGACTTTCTATTATAGATTGGAAAATGGCATTGTGTGTGTGTGTGTGTGTGTGTGTGTGTGTGTGTGTGTGTGTGTGTGTGTGTGTGTGTGTGTGTGTGTGTGTGTGTGTGTGTGTGTGTGTGTGTGTGTGTGTTTGTATTTATTTATTTATGTATTTTTTGCAGTGAAGAAGCGGAGCCCCACGCTGCCAGACATCAGGGAGATCAAGATTGAGGAGCTAAAATACAACAGCGAGCCCTTTATGAAGACCAACAACTCTGAAGTGTACAAGGGAGAATACAACAAGTTCACTGTCGCCATCAAAAGATTCACTTACCAAATGAGCACTAGCGCAGAGTAAGACCCCCCCACCTCTCTCTCTCTCTCTCTTTCTCTTCTCTCTCTCTCTTTCTCTCTCTCTCTTTCTTTTCGATCTCTCTCTTTCTCTCTCTCTCTCTTTCTTTTAGGATTTCACACTTGCATTTGAAGAGTTGAGGAATGCTCACGGTTTCTCCAGAACAAGCTGAACACAAATCGATACCTCTCAGGTTTCTCACAATGCTGTGACAGCTGTTTGTAATGTTTTGTCTAATAACTAAAATAACCTAAAATATCACTCTCTCTTGCAGTGAGGTCCGGAGAGTTTTCAAAAAGGAGGTTGAAACAATGAGACGATTCGAGTCCCCTAACATTCTGAGAATGTATGGAATCTGTGTTCTGAAAGAGAATAGTGAGTGCTGACAATTACACTATGATCCCATTGCAGGTGTACTTCCTATCAATTCTGGAATATTTCCTTTCTTACCTTCCTACCCACTGTGTGTATTTCTTAGGTGAGGTGGTTTTAGAAGTGATCACTAAGGTGTATAACTGAGTTAATAAATGGGAACCCTCTACTCACAGGGGCAGAAATTAAAGTCCTGGCTTTTAAAAGTATTTTAGATAAATTATTAGGTACAGTACTGTATTACTAAAGCCGCACTGAACTGGTCACTTATAATAGCATGAATAAGTCTAACTTCAGCCTGTACACTTGCAAAGTTCTACTTTTTTGTTTAAGCTAAAGCATAGCCTTTGACTCCTTTCTCCTCTCTCTCCCAGGCCCTGTCCCCGATTTCCTGATCGTGATGGAGTTCTGTAAGCACGGCAGTCTGCGGCAGGTTCTGGACGGGAAGCAGGAGCTGTCGTGGCAGACGAGAATACAGATGTGCCTGGATGCGGCCCAGGGGCTGTACAGGTACCACACTGCGGACCAAGAGAGTGGAAAACACTCTTTGGACATTTTTAATAGGAAGCCATAGCATTTGCATATGCACTGCACTGTAAGGGTACCTCCCTTTTATACTTTGAGTTTCCCTTTTTAAAGCTTGTTTTCTTACCTCTCATTAACATAATACCAGTCTCAAAAGTCCTCTTAATATTACAGTAGAGCAGTTTGTTTTATAAAAGTTGATTTTTGTTTTGTTACAGTTTCCTCTGGGTAGCTTGACAGGGATGACAACTGAAAGTGTTGCACTTGAGGTGTTGGCAAGGTATATATTCATGGGCACTGTGTGTTTTTTTTTGTTTTATTTCAGACTACACCAATCGGAGGAAAAGTTTAAAGTCCATGGCTGTATTAACAGCAACAAGTTCCTTGTGGATTCTGGGTTCAGGGTGAAGGTAAGGTGCTTTTACTCTCTTAGCTGGTTTCATGGTGACTTCTCATCACACATGGGATTTATTTTGGTCACAGTAGAAGATGTTATTAATGTACCGCCACCCTTGAACTACATTAGACCAGGAGGTGGTTTATTAACCTTACTAACTAGACTAGAAATAAAAGGGTGTAAAGGTCTGTGATAGGGAGGGTTACAAGTTGTGCACCGGTGTAAGTTATAATTCAAAATAAATGTCTTCTGAAAGAGAAATGGAGTCTGCTCTGCTGGCATGGAAGATCAGAGGAGGAGAGTGCTGGCTATACACCCATAACCCTTCTCTTCTGAGCTCTCCTTTAGCAAGCCTTGACTGGAAAAGGTTGAGTCTAATGAAAACATCCTAAGTTTTACTAAACTGATTCCCAACTAAGGATCTGACTCTGTGCTTTTCTTGTCCCTGTGCAGCTGGGAGGGTTTGAGCTGGCAAAGACCGAGACCTCTCTGAGGAAGAACAAAGACAAGCAGAGCCACGCGCTGTGCTATTGCTCCCCCCAGCAGCTGGATAGCATCAACCATCAATATGACAAAGCCTGCGAGGTCTACAGGTAGACACGGCACCATGATGCCCCACCACACAATTTATTTGTTGAGTAAATGTATTCTGCCCACTGACTTTATTTTATATATATATTATATATATATATAATATATATATATATATATAATATATATAGATATATAATATATATATTCTATATATAGAGTATATTATAATAACATAAGCTCCTTTGCAATAACATGGGCCTCAGGGGACACCCAGGGGAGTGTAACAACACATCTGACTAAAATACAAAATCAAATAACTCCCTCTCTATAATGCACATATAGTGAAGCAAAAATGTAACTTTCTGTGAATTAACCATGCATAAAGCACCATGTGATCAAGGCTATAAAAAAAAAAGGTAACATTCCCACTCGTGGATCATTTTAATTAGCAGTTTTTAAACTATAAATAGCCTGACTAAACGCCGGTCGGGAGTTTGAAGTGACAGATAAATCAAGTGCAAGAAGAAGAGTGGGTCAGGAGAGGGGAAAAGGTGAATGGGCTCGCCCCAGGTTCTTCTGCCGGAGCAGGGCTGAAGCCTCTTGTCTCCCGGAGAAAGCTGCAGCTCCTCTCTCAGCAAAAAAGTAAATGCATTAGAAAGATAACCACGTAATAGGCATAATATTTATTTAGTTACAAAACAAATGCTGAATAAGTTGTCTGTTTTGTAAAGTGCCAGCGCAGCTTTTCTTCAGTTCAGATACTATATCAAAGGGGAGAGACAGAAACGGAAGTTAGACTGAGAAGTTGTTTACAGTTTGAACAAGACCGGTACTGTATTTACAGCAGAAATATTGCATGAATCACTAGTATAGGGAATTGGGGGACAGGAGCGTTATATCAGAGGCGCGTTATAACCGAGAGCCGAGAGGGAGCACTATATATATATATATATATATATATATATATATTATATATATATAATCTATATATATATATTTATATATAGACAAACACACACACACACACACACTGTTTGAATGCATCTCTGTTTCATGTGTTCAGGTATATATCCGAATCTGAAGGTAAATTGTCTGCGCCCTTTTTCCCTTGCAGTTTTGGTATTGTCCTGTGGGAAGTGGCCACCAGGAAGATCCCTTTCAAAGGTAGGTGTTGGAGTCGACCTTTTTGCAATAAGGCATCACGGGCAAGTTTGTTCTTGAATAAATGCCTGATTTGAATGGTAGAACAATATTTCCTGAGTATCAGGACAGAAAAAAGCTATTTTACACAACTCTCATAACCATTTTTGAAGCTGATACATTTGTTGATTTTTGGTCCCGAACAGTAGTTGTTTTGACGCAATTATGGGCAGCGAAATCCCAAAATCAGCATCCATACTGAGGCACTGGTGTCAGAGCTGTCTGACCTTGAAAGGTGGAAGCTGTCATATAACCTACATAACTTGTATCTGTTGTTGGCTGTGGCCAGAATCTGTTTAAGCAGCCACTTCAGACCTGTCTGTCACAGTTTCCTAATAATTGTAATAAAATAAGTTATTGAAACCAATTGGGGTGTAATAAATACAAAATGTATTTTTTACTTGGCTTTCTATCGGACCATTTCTCCAAATGTCTTGGTTGCTAGGTGCCCAGATATAAATATCCAGTATTTCACTGGGCTGCATCGCAGGAATTCAGCAGCACTGCATGTACACAGTATAAAGGTTTTCAGTATAAAGCACCCCACCCAGTCTAGAAAAAAAAACATTTAAAATATATATATATATATATATATATATATATATATATATATATATATATATACACATGGCAGGGAGGGGGTTAATATCCTCCCTGCCAAAAACATTTGTGAATGCACATTTTTGTGTTTGTTTGTTAATCTTGAATTAGAGTAGTGTTAATTGTTTTATAATTAATTCTCCCCTGCACCTGGTGATTATTTTAAATTAGAACCAGGTGCAGGGTATTTAAAGAAAGTAGCCAGTGTGCTCAGGGCTACTGCTTTGAGGAGGGCCTGGTTGATGAAAAAAAACAAAAAAACAAAAGGTACTGTGTGAAAGCCTTTTTTTGTGTGTTTTGTTCACAGCTAAACAGCTTAGCTGTCATGCTTATAGTTTAGGTTCCTGCTTGTGTGTAGTTAGTGCTTGTAAGAGCGAGGTGTTTGTTTCTGCTTTTGTGTATTAAAAATAAATGAGTCAGCGCTGGAAAAAATCCTTTTGAGTGCTTGATCTGATTTAAAGTGGCGACAAACCGTGATGAGGTGCAGTCTTATTACTATATACTATATATATATATATATATATATATATATATATATATATATATATATATATATATGTGTGTGTGTGTGTGTGTCGTTTTCCTCTCTTCAGACTTGACACCCAAACAGATTCATCAGCAGGTCTTCATAGAGAAGTACAAAGAGCCCCTCCCCCAGGACTGCCCTCCTCAACTGGCCAAGGTGATTGACGCCTGCCGCTCTTTCGATCCCTTCCAGCGGCCCACTGCGGGAGGTATGGTAACCATGATGACAGCAAGGCCCCTCCCCCCCCCATTTGTCTTGTATACTAGTTTCATATAAGACCAATGTATTTACCATTTATACAACAAACATTGAAAGAGCATTGAATATTTTTTTTTTTTTTTCATATTCAATGACTTTGACCTGGTTTCATTTTGAATTCTCCTTGCAATCATTCAAATCCAACAACAGAATTACAGCACCATGCCAAATACAAAAAAAAAGAATTAACGATTTCTTTGTACTACTGAATAATGGGTTAGGGTTAAGTATCAATCTCTCTCTCTGACTCACTCCCTAGCACCTCCCCTTTCTTCTACTATTCTCCCTTGTCCTCACTCCCTCTCTTGCTCTCCGGCAGCGCTGGTGGATGATCTACGGAAGACTGTGGAGGAAGACTGCTCCCCCATATTATAAAGGCCAGCTTGTGGGAATCCCATGAGGGTGTGAATCCAATCTTCATAAAAACAGAACATAACAAAACCAGAGTGGATCTGCAACATGTCTGCTACCAGCACTACTTCCACTTCCCTAAACTGTTTTTATTATCAAAATGAAGCCAAATTACAAACAGGAAAGCAATAGTTTCAATGAACTTCTATCTCCGGACATTTAGATTGAATAGAAAGGCAAAGGCTGGAGATGAACTGCAAACTATAGAATTCAAAGGTGAATGTCTTGCTGTGTAACTGAAGAGCAAGCTCTAGTGGTTGAGAAGCAAGTGTCTTTTGTTGATGTCCATATTGTTAACTCCTTCCCTGCTAGATCTATTCTCCCTCTTGCTTGATAAAAGCTCCTCCTTGAACGTAAACACAAGTGGGTGTCCATCTCAACTCGGCGAGTCTCATCATTGAAGGGGAGGGGCCAATTAAGCCGTCCAGGAGAAATGACCAATGAACTGCAACACTATCTGCTCACTCTCCCTCCCCCAGGATCTTGAGCAACTACAGCATCGTGTCTCGCTAGCCAGCTTACATGCTATAGCTTATATAATCATGCAATAAACGTGGATGTCAATTCTCTATTTCAACAACAGGGGTCACGATTTTCCCCACTGCAATTTTAACATATATAGCAGAAACAGCAAAGTGTAACGAGAACACTATGTTCACAAATAGAGCACAAGACATTATCAAACACACGATTTATTCATTTTGGTTACTGATAGTGACAACTATTCGACTCCCATACCTATGAGCAGGAGCAGGGTTTGTGAGGAGCATGTAAAAACTCCATGCAGGCAGCTGTTGACCCTGAAACAAGTGATCAAAAAATATATTTGGTTACTATTGGACTCACTCGGTTTTGCTGCATTTTGCCTGTGCCTTTTACAAGAGACTGCTGCCTTTGCAGGCCTTCTGAACTTACTGGCAACCTTTTAATTGTTTACATCAAAGCTATTTACATCAAATCAAAGCTATATTCTGTATGGCTCAAATGCCATCAAGTGGGCAGTCTTGTTCAATTTATTGGAGGGTAGTGTACATTGATATACCTTTTGCAAACTCTTAGTGTGTCAAACCCTGCGTAACCACAAACTGCAATGTTGCCCCATTAAAGTCATTGTATTGTCATTTTAAAACATGATATCTGGTACTGCATCAGGTTAAAGAAAGTTCTCAGTTTCATGCCTTGCTCTCAGGATTTTTCTTTACAAATATGTTACACTTCCCAGGTTCTTTCACCTTCTGGGTCAAAACATGTTACTGGCTGAAAGCATTAGTCTGTGGGGGAAGCAGCTGATTGGATAATAAAAGGAAAGAAGCCTCCAGGGTGAATGACCAAGGAAGTGCAACATTAACATAAAGTGGACATTTTGTTGCAAACTGAAAACACAGTATATTTATATAAAATGACAAAAAAACATAATGTTTTTATAGAGCTTACATGGAGATTGTGTATGATTTTTCTTTTATTGATAATAGTGCTCATTTTTAAATGTATTAAGCCTTCATTCTTGCTAAACAAAGGTGTCTGAGTCATGTCAAATCAAGGAACGTTGGTGTATTGGGTCCACAGTTATTAGGTACTGTTTTAGCATGCTCGTTATCAAGGAACAAGAGTGGCATCATGTTATGATCGAGAAGACATTGAAAATATTTTACCAAACTATAACTATTTCAACATATCTTACGACTGCCTGTCAAATTAAATTTTTTTGAAAGTGAAAATAAATATTTTGTTCTTTTAAAAAAAAGTGTGTTTTTATTTTTAATTATAATGATCTATACTGACTACTTTTATAAAAATGCTAGTTTGCCACACAGATGCATCATAAACCCTCTGCAGCGTACCACATGCTACAAATGTTCGATTGGATTTAGGTCATTTACCCTCTTACCTTTTTGTTCCTTCGTCACTCCAGTGTAGCTTTGGCTGTGTGCTTTGGGTCATTGTCATGCTGAATGGTGAACTTCCATCCCAGTTTCAGCTTTCTTGCAGAGGGCAGCAGGTTTTCCTCAAGGACTTCTCTGTACTTTGCTCCATTCATTTTCCCTTCTATCCTGACAAGTGCCTATGGCAATGTTGCTCCTCCCCTGTGTGTATTTCTGTGTTGTATGTTGCGTGTAGTGTGTTAATGTTGGTGTATTGTAGTTTGTACATGGGATATAATATGGGTTATGCACACAAGTGTTTAAAATGTATATTTGTATTTAGGCACGAGGATTGCATAGCACTTCACCGAGTTGTACCGAGACTCCAATTGAATGATTGATTAGCAATCGCGTCTCGGTACAGTTGCATAAAATCAGCATGTTTTCACTCACTCGGGGATGTGTGTTCGGTGAGTGGAGAATGGGTGAGAGAGGAGAGTTGTATTTAAAAAGAACAATTGCTATTTTGTGCTGGAAGCACCAGCACAATACTTGTTTTCTGTTCGTCCACTTTGTTTGTTTGGTGTTAGTCCATTTTGTTCAACCTGTTTGTTTTGTCCAGTGTTCTGTCTTGTATAACTGTTTATTTTCTGCGTTCACCATTCACCTCGCAGTGCCGTGTATTCCTTTCTGGTCTGACGTCACCACTAAAGCCAGCTTGCTACAATGCCTCAGTCTCTGCCGATGAGAAACATCCCCATAATGTGATGCTGCCACCACCATGCTTCACAGTAGGGATGGTGTTCTTTGGTGATGCACTGTGTTGGGTTTGTGCCAAAAATAACGCTTTGCATTTAGGCCAAAAAGTTCCATTTTAGTTTCGTCAGACCACAACTTTTTGCCACATGGCTACAGAATATCCTGAGTGGTTTTTTTTGCATACTTCGAACGAGATTCAAGGTGGGCATTTTTCAGTAATGGCTTCCTTCTTGCCACCCTACCATACAGGCCAGATTTGTGGAGTGCTTGGGATATTGTTACATGCACACTTTGACCAGTCTTGGCCGTAAAAGCCTGTAGCTCTTGTAAAGTTGCCATTGGCTTCTTGGCAGCCTCTCTGATCAGTCTCCTGGGACCTCTTGGTTCATATCTTTGTGTGTGATTACGTCACCTACCAGCCCTGCTAACCCAAAGTGTTTTTTTTTTTTCGCTTATGGCCTGAAACATACATCAACTTGCGATATACTAGGAAGGGCGGGGCTTTAAAACGTCCTTTCCAGAAGAAATGCGCAGTGCACAGGGGGCGGGATATTTCAGCTGGCGGGGAGATTCGGTTGAAATCAGTAAAAACCGAGCGCTCTTGAACCGAACCACCGATCATCTTCTGAAGAGGTTAAAAATAACAGTCCCACTAAAAAAAAAAAAAAAAAAAAAAAATTGTTTTTCAGAGACAAAGTGGTAAAAGGCGATTCTGAGTGTCATCCTGCTTTAAACTAAGTGAGTAATAGCTTTATTCACTACTTCAAATGTTATTTATGTTTTTGTTTTGGGTACATCAACAAACAGTAAAGATCTCTTTTAATGGCATAAAAAGGAGAAGGATACGCTTCGATTCCAGTATTTACAGGTATCATTCCTACATTCCTCCACGGCCTCTCCTTGCTGCCGAGGATCCCCGGGCTTGCGTAGCTGAGACTTCAGCGGTAAAAGCCTGAGAAACGAAAGACTGAGCTGTTTGTTACCGTCGTTAAGTGCGTTGCTACAACCATAATGTTTTGGTGGACCGAGACACTTTTCATGACCTTCTTTGAGAGAATGGTTTGAGGTAGGTCGGGAGCAGGTGACATTTGAGCTGTTCTGCGGTACTTGTGTAATAAATATAATTGCGAGGTAATTAAAGCTGCAGTTATCCTAGTCGCTATCTGTTTTCATTCTGACACTGGCGTTTGTTTAACTTTACTTTTTCCAAACATTCTGGGTCAACAGCAGCGTACTGCATTTAGTCGACTGGATTGAACTAAATTTAGTACACCTTCAAATCCTGATTGTAGTGTACCAGAATTTAATCATCCCAGGTAGATTATATAGCAGAGTTCGCGAGGATCCTGTTCAAGTGCGTTAATTTACTACTGTGAAGGATAAGACTAATTTAGTAGGCTACGCTTGGCATTTACTGAGCAAAATGTTTTGCGGAGACAGCTGTTTTTCCTCCTTAAATAACCATTGCATCTGAAGACTTTACTGCGTACATTTCTCATGTCCGTCACGTTCGGACAGTAGGCTCCCTGATAATAAAGTAAGGTCTCGCACAATATGTTATATGCCCTACATTTTAAAATATTTTTAATCCTGTACCTTTTGATACCGTTTTCTGTTTAACGCGGTACAATTTCAGTTAATATGCTTTAACTATGAACAACTAATGGTCCATTATCATGCAATTAAACCTATACTATGCAGCGGTGTAAGCATCTTAAATGCAAGTATGATCTGCCAGTTCGAAATGTGCACAAAAAGATGAAATGACCGTGGAAGTAGAGCAGTAACAGACTTCCTGAAAGGCATGGCTTGCAGACAGATTTTGGGAAAATGTATGTTGGTGGTCAAAGAAAGGGGCTTTTTACCTGGAGGTTTGTAAGTCGCTTTGCATAAAAGCGTCTGCTAACTGCCTAAAGAATAATAATGTGTTCCTTTTGGAAACTGCATATTTAAGACATTATGTTGCTAAGTGCAAAATGGGAAAATCTTTGGGATTATTTTGCAAACTGTACTTGAAGTGAATTGTTACTCTGCGTTAACCCTTTTCGTCATGAATTCGCCCTTAAGTTATACAGTTAAAAAAGGAACTCCCTTTATTAAGTGTACATGAGAACAGAACACAGATATTTTCACATGTATTTTGGTAAATGGAACTTTAAAGTCCTGTCACTACTTTAAGAACTTTTGAACAGCACTAAGGTAATGCAGCACCTTGAGGTCCCACCTGGACTGAAAAGGTTAAAGGCTCCTTATTTTTGTATTTATCCTTAGGTTGCTACAATGGAAGAGATGGAGATAGACCTACAGCTGGGGGGAACAGAGACAGTGTCGCACCAAGTGGAGCAAGGTGGCTGGAGCGGTGTGTTCCCGATAATCATTCCTGAATCGGAGAGTGACATAGAGGAAGAAGAGCGGCCCCGTAGCCCCCCTATTCTGAACCCCCAGCCCGTGCCCATTCTCAGGGGGCTGCTGCAGGGGGTTACCAGCTCTGTGGTCGAGCCAGCACGACAGGGGACTGTAACGAGGAGGAGGCGGACAACGCGCGCGCAAAGCCAGGCCACTCGCATCTCCACAAGGTCCAGGTGGCCCCTCACAGCAAGTGCCAGGTACAGTTATGAGTCCCTGTGGGCGTTGATTACAGGCTCACAGTTCACAAAGCATCATTGTGAATCTGAATCAGTATTGTGCTGCACTGGGAGATACAAACATTTTGAAATCTGTTCTGTTGGTTTTTGTTAGCAGAGTGGAAGGCGGTCAGTTATTTGTATTACAAGGGAAATACTGGAGGGAAGTGAAGGAAATTTGGAAGCATGTTAAATAATCTTTTACCTTTGTGGACTTGGTTGCAAATTGAATTGCAATCTGCAGATGGAGTCAAGAGTTAAACAACAATAAGGCTGCAAATCTGTGTTGAGTAAACGTTTAACCTTTAATGTAAACTGTTTACCGTTGGAATTCATACTCGTTTTCAGTGAAAAGTGATTTAGTAATTCCGATCTTCTACTGTGGTGTTTATTTTAAATTCAACATTGATTTTCATGTACAGTATTCTATTAAAAAGGGCTTACAATGCATGATATTAGGGATGTTAGTAGTTTTGAGTTAGAGTTAAACATTTTTAATCAGCTGTAGAATGTGAACAGTGTAAGGTTATTTACTTATTTTTTTAAGTTTTTCCCATCTGAACATAAATATTGTGCACACATAGTCTCATCAGTATTAATCTAGTATATCATTAAAAAACAGCTATTTTGATTGGTTACAAAAATTCCCAGTCTAAATGTTTTAAATGTGTTTAATGAATGTTTAGGGAATTAAATGGACTCGAACATTGCTAATTGAGATATGATAAGATCAAATACTGTTGACTGCTAATAAACAGTTCTGTTCTGTGGTGCAGACAGGCCTCCGCGATGGACAGCTTCTTCCATCCGAGACACAGCCAGACCGTGCAGCTGCCTTACACCGGCTCACTGGTGCACATTGTGGGGGACTCGGCCACAGTGAGTGTCACTGACCCGGGTTCAGGGAACACCACGGAGCAGAGTGACTCTGAGGAGAGCCTGACTGACCTGGAGGAGGCTGCAGTACCCACGGCCCCCATCGTGCCCGCTCTCTCTCTCACGACAGGTACCAGCCCTTCACTGTCCTACTTTCTAACTACTTACAGGACAGGGCTTAAAACCTGTACCCAGTCCGGGGTTTCTGAAATGCCTTCACTTAACTGTATTGTTTAAATCAATAGCCAGGAGTTTGCTGGTAAATAAATCGTCCCTCCCTTATAGCTGCATGAACAACTCCTATTAAACCTAAAAATGTGGTGTACCTTCGGAGTAGGATTGCCAGGGTTCCTGGTCATTTCAATAATATACCTAAACTAGCCCTGGTACTGGAACAGGATTGTCCAATTATTTTCCCTGGCATCAACCGCAGTAATATAAATGCAGTGGTGTTTGTTATTTTTTTATACATAGAATGGTTTTCATTCACACCGATATTTCAAATGGTTCTGCTATTTGGACACTGCCCCAATGAAACATTATACATTAAAAAAAAAAAAAAAAAAATTGTTTTTACTGAAACATGAAATACCGAAGCATTAGGAATATATTTTCCATGGCTTCGCCTGTAAATGGATTTGTGTGTATACAGGTCTTGCAGATCCTGCAGTGCCAGCAGAGGGCAGTGCTGAGACTGTAGGGTCTCTGCAGAGGGATGGAGGTGATCCTCTCCAAGACTCTGAGGTAAGGAGGCCTGATATATATTTCTTCCATTCATTTTGTGAAATATCTGCATCATGTTAACAAGATATTCAGTAAGAGGTGCCATTACCATTAAACTATGACCATGGGGACCATGTGGCTTTTTTTTCCCCCACAAAATGTCTAGTTTTAAATATCTGTATAGTAGACTACTTAATTGACTTCTCTTTGAGAGTGGTGATAGTCTCATACATTTCGAGATACATGGCTGCTGAACATTCAATGATAGCTTTTGTTTTTATTGGGTTTTAATCTCTCTCCCTCTGTCCAGTCAAGCTCTCCTGTTAACATTTCTGGGCCAAAAGAGGGGCCCATTGCCATCACAGTGCCCCCCAATGTTCCTGGGGAGGAAGAGGGAGATACCTGTTCAATCTGTTTCGAACCCTGGACCAATGCAGGGGAGCACCGCCTCTCCACCCTGCGCTGTGGACATCTCTTTGGGTTCACCTGCATCGACCGCTGGCTCAGGGGACAGGGGGGCAAGTGTCCTCAGGTTAGTCACTATTACAAGGTATGCCAGCTTTTAATAGCAATGTTGCTGTCAGTATTACTAGCAACTCTATGGAAAAGGAATATGGCACTGTCCAAGTATTTACGATAGTCGTCGGAATGAGAAATTGCCAGCAATCTTCGTGAAGAGCAGAGCTTCACAAGTAGCAACAGTATACTATTTGTAAAACCATATTCAATATCGCACCTTTAAACGCTGTGCTGTTGCTGTACAATTGCCTTTATGAAACAGATTTTCTGCAGACCCCAAGTACATGTATTGTCCGTGCACCATGGTGGTGAATCATTTGAGTAATGGGAAATTACTTCAGTATTGCTTTATATGCAAACAATCAATCCAATTAAAATAAAATTGCCATAGATTTCCATTGTGGCCCTTTTTCTATTTGTGCTATTAAGATGTACCTTATTGGGCATATTGAAGAAACTAATACATTCAGCAACATTGCATCGACTTGTGTAAAGGAAAGTCGTTCGTATGACTGATCAATTCGTTATGCAATGGAATTGACATGACAAGACAACAGATATGACAAACTCTGGTGTTTCTGATTGTTTATCCTGTGCATACTTGTGCTATAGCACTAACCAGCTGGGTACATCTCCCCACAGTGCAATAAGAAGGCGAAGCGCATGGATATTGTGGTGCTGTATGCTCGCACGTTGAAGGCCCTCGATACCAGTGAGCAGGAGAGGATGAAAAGGTACAGGACTAAGCGTGGTTTATAAATGTTCTTTGTTGTTTCTATTTACTTGGGGGCTGTGGATAATTCTTACTGCATGAAGTTGTGAGCTGCTGTGAATTGACTGGTGCTCCCCTCCTCCCGCAGCCTTCTGGAGCGTGAGCAAGCCCTGCGGAGGAAGTCTGAGCTGGAGTCGGCGCAGTGCAGGTTGCAGCTGCAGGTGATGACAGATGAGTGCGGGCGACTGCGCAAGCAACTCCAGGTATAACAACTCTCTAGCTGCGCACATTGCCTCTCACTCCAGTTCCTCTCTCTGTTCTGAAAACTGCTGCCTGATCTGCTCCTCCTGTCATCTTCTCTTCTGTTGTCCACTCTGTTTCAGGAGTTGAAGGTGTTGATGTCCAAGCAAGGCTGTAGCTCCTCTCAATCGAGTGGCTCCCGCACCGCCCTCTCGCAGGGCTCCAGCCAGGCCCAGGGGGGGTGCTACACTTTCAACAAGGCTGTGATGGTGTCCCAGACAGGGAACTGCCGTGTGCTGTCCTACTGTGAGCCTCTCAGCTGCCTGCTGGCCTCCCAGCCCTCCCCACAAGCAACACTGGTACCAGGTGAGGAGCAAAGCAGCATTCAGCATGGCAAAGAGTTACTGCAGCCCTCATCAAAAAACCACCGCAACCACCTTTACATTACTTACTCCTCAAAGCCGTGGGAGTCACTTGTGGCTCTGTTCAAACCATTGCAATCCAGGATTTTATTAATGAAATCGGAAGTCCAGAGCTTTGTTCCAATTAGGTCATTGATTATTTAATTGAAGCAAGGTGTTAAGGTATTAATTCATACAATAATATGATTGTTGATTTTAACACTTACAGCTATAGCCAAAGGTTTTGCATCACCTATTTTAGGATGGAGACAAACTATATGAACATAATTTAGATCTCTGTATTTAGCATCATGTAATCAAAGAAACTACAAATTTATATTGCTAAAGTCTACCGGAAGCCATAATAGTAGTACAGTATTTCATATTATAAAACATGGTGTAATTCAATGTGTTATTCAGTCAGTTTTAATTTGACTCAGCAAAATGTGTTAATTCTACAGGGTGATGCAAAACTTTTGGCTGTAGCTGTAGATAAAAACACAGTAATTTAATTGTCTGAGATTGGAATTAACTTTAAGTGAACTTTTGTACAGAGCAGTACTTGATTGTTTCGAAGTTAGTAAAAAAAAAAAAAAAAAAAAAAAAAAAAAAAAAAAAAAAAAAGCAAAGAGCTGCCTATAATGCTTACTCTTGTTCATTTATTCTTTTAAGGTGACCGCAGGGCTTTGTTCTCAAGGGCAGTTGAGTTGTTTTAACCAGAATAGGTATCCATTCTGGTTCCTTTTATTTGACACTAGGCAGAACTACAAGTACCAGAATGAACTGTGATATTAAACTGCCTAAAGTGTCACCATGTACATAGGTTTATATATATACTCTGCAAAAAAAGAAACGCATAGGTGTTTTGAATGTACTTTTTATAGCATTAATATGGCAGTTTGCATAGTAAAATACAGTTCCAAAGACCCTTAACCTGTACAGAAATCATTAAGATGTTCAAGGTGAATCGAAAATAGTAACAGGTATGCCCACCATTGGCATCGATGACGGCCTCACATCTCCTGCCCATGGATTGAATCAGAGCCTGGATAACATGCCAGGGAATGGCAATCCACTCTTGCTCAAGTGCCTGGAAAAGTCCTTGTAACGTCGGGTCGCACACGTCGATCAAGCTCATTCCACAATTCCCAGTGGGGTTCAGATCTGGTGGTCGAGACGGCCAGTGTAGTACTTGAACATTGTTCTGCATGATATTCTGCTGTGGTGGTCGTGCATTGTCGTGCTGGAAAATTAAGTTACAATGGTTCATGAATGGGATTACATGAGGCTGTATGATCTCATGACAATAGTGCTGAGCTGTCGCCTTGAACATGAACAAGGTTGGTTCTGCCACTGTCTGAGATTGCCGCCCACACTATGACACTCCCACCACGAAATCTGTCGACCTGTCGCACACAGTTGGCCGGAAAATGTTCATGACATCGCCTGTGTAACCGGGTTCTTTCATCTGCACGTCGAAGCAGAAATCTGGATTCACTGAACACCACGTTTCTTCATCTTTGTATGGCCCATACTCTGTGATTATGATGCCATTGAAGTCCTAGTCGACGATGTTGTGGCGCAAGAATCACTCCTCTAAATTTGTCCTATAGTGCTCTGGGAAACATTTAGCCGCCATGTCAGTCGGACTGAGATTTGCCGTCTTCCAATTGTCCAATAGCATTATTCCGTTGAGCCTCGGTAACTCTAGGCATAACTTCAAATGTGTCTACAGTGAACACCAATAAGACCTGCAAGCTGGGAACACTCCACTTTTATAGCCACATTTTGGTGTGTTGCACGTGCAAGTCTTTAGCAAATGGTGTTAATTTTAGGAATATTCATGTGTTTTGTTGCTTTTGGCATACGTTGTGTGCTTTCCATCCCAACAGTGACACTCTGTCAGGAAAACGTGTTTTAAATAAAATACAATTCTTTTGATCAAGTTTTGATTCAATTTAAGAGATTGAAGAAAATATATCTGCTATGTTTCTTTTTTTGAGTGATCTAGTTTCTTATATGAGTGTACCTGTGTCTCAGGCTGCGGTGTTAAGAAGATCAGTGCAGTCAGCATGAAGGCGTGTCAGTACGTACCCATCCACGCCAAGCAGATCCGCGGCCTGGCCTTCAGCAACCAGGCAGACAGTCTAATGCTCTCCGCAGCACTGGATAGCACCGTCAAACTGACCAGGTACAATGAAACCTACATTATCAAATCAGTCAATCGCAATAGAACCCCCAAATCTACACTGTATGTCTAATATAGGTAATTCTAATGTCTTTATGAAATTCTGAAAAACTCAACTGCAATGCTGGATCCCATTTTAGACAAAAAAGAACATTAAAATTGTTTTTTTTAAATACGTAACCCAAAGTGGTGTGGCATGAAATTATCTTAGTCTTTTAATAAGAGGTTTTTGGTTATTACACCTAGAAAAAAAGCACCACTGTTCCAAGTTGGTACTGTTTACAAGTCTGGCTTTGTAAATCCTGCACAAGCTCAGATACGTGCAGGTTGGTATGTCTGTGGGAATGACAAACACTTGGACTAGAAGTCTTTTTCAGTAAAGGCCTAAGTGAGTGTTTAATAGTTATGGATGCTGCCTGTGGCAACAGAAGATGTGACTCTTCTCTTTCCTCTTGTCTTCCCAGCCTCCTGACCAACACGGTCGTGCAGACTTACAACACTGGCCGTCCCGTGTGGAGCTGCTGCTGGTGTCTGGATGATCCCAATTACATCTACGCTGGGCTGAACAACGGCTCTATCCTGGTGTACGACACACGGGATACAAGCACATACGTGCAAGAGCTTGCTCCCCTTGGGTCCAGGTAACCACGGGGGTGGAGGGGAGGAACTGTGTGGGAGAAGTGAATGGAGTGATAATTAATATTCGTGGAAGCGAAGGGACTTTGCTGCAATTTTGTCATTGATCAGCATTAAGTAGTGTAGTTTTACAAGGTCATTCAATTTTGGGATTTAATGTGCATAAAAATGATCCCATGTGAGCCTCACAGTCCTTTTTAGAATTCTGTATTTGCAGTGAAATCGAATCTTTAGTGCTACACAGAATGTAAACCTATATCCATAAAACCTGTAGCATTGTCAGGATAATGGACTTCAAATTGAATAACAATGAGGGGTAAAAACCATGGTTAACACTTTAAAAAAATAAATAAAAAAATTAAGATTTAATGAAATCTTAAACTGATCATAATTACTGGTTCTGTATAATGCTCAAGTGGATTCTGACATGCAAGGTGAAAGTAATTTTTTTATTTTTTTTTTTACTTTGACACAACAGATCACAGTTGAATTGTGTGCAGATATTGCTCATGTACTCAGTGTTCTGCTTCCTCTCTAGCTCTCTCTCTATCTTTCTCTGTTCCTAGGTGCCCGGTGGCCTCCCTGTCCTATCTCCCTCGTGCCGCCTCGGCTGCTTTCCCCTGTGGGGGGCTGATCTCTGGGACCCTGGAGGGGGGCAGTTTCTGGGAGCGGAAGGACGGGACAACCTACAGAGCCCACCTCCTCCCACTGGAGACGGGTGGCTGCACAGACATCCAGGTGGAACCAGCCAGCCGGCACTGTCTCGTTACCTACAGGCCAGGTGAGTAAGAGAGTGAAACCCTCTCCCTGTCCTGAGGGATGCTGTGTTAGAGAAGGCAATGGATTTCTACTGGGTGTAATTGGGAGTATGTTTGACTATTCCAATTGGATACCAAGATGCAAAAGTGTACCAACCCTCATTAGCACAATTTTCAATTATTGAAATTTGATTTGTTTAAATTGTTCAGTGCATCTAGAAGACCGCTGGGAAGATTTTGTCCTATTATCAGGGTTCGTACACTAGTCTGGAAAAAGTATGGAAAAATGCCAAACTGATTTCCAGGTATTGAAAGTGCCTGAAAAACCAAGTCGCTGTTATGAAAGCCTGGAATTTTACTAGTGTCACAGGAGAATGAAAATAATTCTGCAATTATTTATTATTAATAACTGATCTTGAAAGCAGATCAGCAGCTCAAGCTGCAGCTGTCTAAGCAGTTTACTAGTAGCAGCTATATTGCTTGCGACCAAATCCGCGAGGATTGCCCCATGTAACATCCCTGACAACTTCCTGACAACTCCAGCAATCCAATCCAGTTAGCGCACTGGAATATGTCACATGACTCTGCCTGCTCCAGTGAAACAAAGGGTAAAATGGACACTACGACAGCCAAAGTATATACATTTATATTGAAGGCTGATTTTTTTTTTTTTTTTTAAACAACGTTAGACTGGAATTACAAGCTACTGTACTCTGCTCACCAAGATTCACATTTTGTTATCTTGTTGTTACCTTTAATAAATCATTAACGTTATTTCCCAACCCAGGAAAAAAAATCGAATACGATTGTTATCACTGACTCGGATTTAAAAAAATCTAACAAAAAAAAAAAGCACCTCTGTAGCCCCTATGGTGTGTAGAAACATAACATGTTAACATCGCTTTTTTCATTTCTTTAGTGTGATTTTAATATAAATTACCGGTAATTTTATTTAAAATGTATGGTGCTTGCTTTTAACTTGCAGTACTGAGTGTATCAACAGTCTCGGGTCCAAACTGTCAGCCGAATGTAGATAATAGTATTTGCATCCTCGCTATATGGCCTTCATTATATGAGTAAATACTGATTTTAGCTAATGCCTTTATCCAAGGTGACTTCCTTAACACTAACACCACTTTAGCTGCTTTTTGAACGGCTTTTGCAATTCAAATTAATATCTTCTCGTATGTGAATATCTCGTGCATGTCCATTCTTAAGTGTTGCTAAATATTTGAATGAAATACCCATACGGTGTTTCAGCTGTAGAATTGTGAAAATGAATAAGTTATAAGCACTTGCTTCAACCGCCAGACCCTCAGTTTATGCGGCATTGTGGCAAAGTGCCAATTAGTAGCTGGTGTATAGCAGATGCGGTGCTGGTGCAGTAATCCCAAGAACAAACAGACAACAAAGTACGGGTGAAATGGTTTGTTTAATAGTCATTAATCAAATGGTCATTTGACCAGCCAGCAAATAATAATGAGCTGGCAATACACAACAATGTATATTGCACAGTAGTGAAAGGGTTGCAGTCCTGTAAACGGTAAGCACAGTACTAAACGCACAGTTAGACAGACACACACGATCACAAGTCCAAAGTGAGTGCTGTCAGTGCTTGTGGTGCAGTACAATATAATCCGTGCTATATTTGTGAACAAGTTGTGATAACAATGTTAACCGTGACTGTAGTGTTGTTGACTGTAGTAACTGTACTGTAGTGTTGATCCGGTTTTGTGCTGGCCCGTGGCGACAGCTCCGAATTCATGTTTAGTCGTCTGGTGATTTAACAAACAAGGCAATTGCTAAACAACACGAAAAACAAACAAACCCTCACAATCTCTCTACTTTTACAGTGCTTTCTCTGCGTCTCACACAGTCCTTCCAGTTTCTCAATATAAACCAAGAGAAGGAAAAGATTTATGATTCTCCTGCCCCTTTTTGCTATCATGCATGACCCCTTGGTAAGCGATTGCAGCTGTCTTTATTGCCTGCAGCTGCTACCTCGTTTACCTTCTGGGTCAATACGTTCCTGCAGCGGAGTCTCGCCGCCTTCCAGGCTGACCGACTTCCAGACCCAGGAAATGAACTGTCAGCCCAGCCCGTCCAAAGACTTCCCCTTTCGCTACTTAGCGCCCTCACAGGTCGGGAGGGAGATTTCCAACCAGAACTCATTATGTTTCTGACACTGGCATATTGAAATCAGTACAATATAGCTGACAGTTTAGTCTGGACTTAGTAATAAAAGCAAAGTCATTGTAAAATAATGTATTACAGTGGCTCTCAAAAGTATTCAACCCCCTGGACTTTTCCACATTTTATTGTGTTACAACATGGAATCAAAATGGATTTAATTATGAACTTTTGCCACTGATCAACACAAAAAAAAGTCTATAATGTCAAAATGAAAAATAAAATGTACAAATTGTTCTAAATTAATTACAAATACAAAACAGAAAATAATTGATTGCATAAGTATTCACCCCCTTGAGTCAATATTTGGTAGAGGCACCTTTGGCAGCAATTACAACCATGAGTCTATTTGGATAAGTCTCTACCAGCTTTGCACATATGGACACTGCAATTTTTGCCCATTCTTCTTTGCAAAATTGCCCAAATTCCATCAAGTTGGATGGGGACCTTTGGTTCACAGGAATTTTCAACTCTTTCCACATATTCTCAATTGGATTAAGGTCCTGGCTTTGACTGGGCCACTCCGGGACATTGACCTTTTTGTATTTAAGGCACTCCAGTGTGGCTTTTGGCTGTTTGGGGTCATTGTTCTGCTGGAAGATGAATCTTCTCCCAAGTCCCAGGTCTCTTGCAGACTTCAGCAGGTTTTCCTCCAGGATTTCTCTGTACTTTGCTGCATCTATTTTACCCTCTATCTTCACGAGCTTTCCAGGCCCTGATGCAGAGAAGCATCACCATAGCATGATGCTGCCACCACCATGCTTCACGATAGAGATGGTTTTCTCAGAATGATGTGCGGTGTTAGGCTTGCGCCAAACATAGCACTTAGCATCGAGGGCAGAAAGCTCTATTTTGGTCTCATCAGACCATAGAATCTTCTTCCACTTGGTCTTAGTCTCCTACATGCCTTCTGTTAAACTAGACAAGATTTGATGTGAGTTTTTTTTAACAATGGCTTTCTTTTTGCCACTCTCCCATAAAGGCCAGTTTTGTGAAGCACCTAGGGCTATTGTTCCTATATGCAACGTGCCTCCCAGCTCAGCCGTGGAAGACTAACTACTTTAGAGTTCCAATAGGCCTCTTGGTGGCCTCCCTGACTAGTGCCCTTGTCGTCCGGATACTCAGTTTTTGAGGATGGCCTGTTCTAGACAGATTCACAGTTGTGCCATATTCTCTACGTTTCTTAATAACGGACTTTACTGAGCTACAGGGGATATTCAATGCCGCCTTATATCCTACCCCTGATTGGTGCTTTTGAAGAACCTTATTCCAGATTTGCTTTGAATGTTCCTTCGTCTTCATGATGTAGTTTTTGTTAGGAAATGTACTAACCAACTGTGGCTGCCACAAACTTTAACGAAATGCGCCCTTAACAGCAAACTGCTACTATTTGAACACCGTTTGACCAACACACTCCAAACTTGGTAGTTATTGACCCAGTAACAATGGAATTCAAAAATGTCAAAATGGTTATGTTTTATAAAACAAGGTGTACGTTTTACATCTGAAATTTAAAACTGCCTCAGTTTACAGACAGTTTACTTGACTAACTTGATACTTCACGAGCATCATCCTTGACACCGTAGCAATACAACTGACTTTTAAGAAACTCGTGTTAAAAAAGATGGCTGCCTGACGCATTTTTGAAAAAAAAAAAACTTTCAAAATGTTCTTCTGTGGAACAGTTGAAGTTGCTGATTTTAAACTTGGCACATTGAGAACTAAACACACTTAGATGAGTACTGATATTGGGGCTTGGGAGCCATAAAACTGCCTGGCAGTTCTAGTTATTATTATTGTTATTATTTTTATTTACTTATTATTATTATTATTATTATTATTATTATTAAAATTATTATTATTATTAGTAGTAGTATTATTTATTTTATTAGCAGTTGTCACAAAATATACACATTGAATCACAATACAGTGTGATATAGCTACGCTACTTTTTTCTCATCTGCCTGTTCCCTGAATCAGCTCGCAAATTTGTAACTGTCCCCCTGCACTCCACTTCACTCCTCAGGCAGAACAACTGTGCCACCCTGTGTGTGTACAGGTGTAAAAAAAATAAATAAAAAATAAAGACGCTTAGAGCTTTTTCTAAGCTCTCTGCACAAATCGCTGACTATCGGGACTGATGCTAAATGAAAGCCAGAGACTGTTGCATTTTAGTGCAATGAAGTACGGTGTGGATATACTGGATCGAATGGCACGGCTGTATTCTGTCAAATGTGGTACTCGCATGTGGCCTGTGGATGTTTTTTTTTATAATGTTTTGGACGTGGCAGCCATCAACGCTTTAGTTTTGTACAAGGAGTGCACTGGCAACGCAATCACTTGGAGGGACTTCATTTTGCGATAGCCCTGGAGTAGGGCAGAAACATTTTGATAAGAGAAATGAAAGCTGGCTGGCAAATTCCCCTGAACCTTCAGCCAGAGCTACGCCCTCTGGCACATGGAATAAAAGACAATGCCAGGTTGCTAAATGCAATAAAAAAACAGAACTTTTGATGTCTGCGCCCGTTGTGAAAAGGCAGTCTGTGGCAAATGTACTGGTACAGTTGAAAAGCGTGTTTTGTGAAGATTGTACTAAGAAAGCTGCAATAGAACTCTGAACAGACAGACAGAGCCTTTGAACTCTGTTTCACGCAAAGAGTTTTCATGTTGCATAAGTTATGTTGTATTTTAGATTTATGCTATTTTTATAATTAGTTATGTATGTTTTATAATTTTATATGTGCATACAGCTTTCCACACCTGTTTACACAGACGTTTATTGCATAAAGTTTATTTTACTGCAGTTTTTACGTTTATTTATTTGTTCTCGTTTTTGGAAAAAATAAGAAAGCTTAATTTTCAATTTTAAATACAATGTTCTGCTCTGAAAATATTATGTATGATGTTTATAAATAAAAAAAATATTAAGTTGTGTCCGATTTGTTTGTTTTTAATTTTCACATCGAAGCCGTTTTAAAATGGAGCCGCACATTTTGTGGCTTCTGAGGCTGTATAGTCTGAAATATTGACCGTTCTAGTGTTAAATTACTCCAGCAGCTTATACTGTTTGTTTTGGATTGTCCTTTTACTATAGCAAACAAAAGGCTTTGGACCCAAACAGGGTTGTTATAGCGAGGTTGTACTGTATATAATGGGTGCACATTTATTTCATTTTTTTATTTTTCTCCCCCCCATAGTGTTCAACATTTATCAGATGGTATAAAGAAGTTTGGATCAGAATCCAATATCATCCCTTACAAAAAAGTAATATACTGCAAGTATACTTGTGCCAAAATTGTCTGGTTTTAGTATACTGTGGCGTGCACAGGGGAGGGCAGCAGCAGGGCTGGTAAGTGACATAATCGCACACAGAGACTTAAGCCTGATTTTATGTGGTCCTTGCAAAGAGGCTGGCTACTTTGTCCAGTGGTATCTGTGCTATGCTTTAGTGCGAGAGGTCCCGGGTTCGCGTCCGCCCCTCCTCTGTGTGGATTGCCTCACGCTGTGTGATGAGTCTGCCTGCATTTAACCGAGATCGCTACAATACTATTGGTACCATAATACTATCCTACTTCTGCCAAAATATACTTGCAGTATACAACTTTTTATAATCTTTTTGTAAATAATGCATTTGTCTTTTGCTAGATATGGACCCCCAGATTCTGACAAATACTTCTAGAAAACCAGGAGCAACTTCTGCTCTGGATCAAAAAGCTATAATGCTCTGCGGCTGCCTGCCTATGTGGATAACTATCAAAAAACTAGTAGAAGCAAACTAAAACACGAGTCTGGGAAAAACAAATGGAAGTCTGGAAAAAGTATGGAATTTTGATGTTGCAAAAGTGGTTGAATGCTGTATTGTTTTAGCTGTTAACACTCTTCCATGCTTTTATTTTCTTCCTATCTTTAAAACTTGCCCCTTTCTGTCTCCCCCAGGCAAGTCAAACCCCTCTCTACGATGTGTGCTGATGGAGCTCAGCAGGGGGTGCCAGATTGACTCGTCCGAGGACCCTCCATGTACCTGCCATCCCGTCCAGTCCTTCAACGCCGGCTCCTCCTGCAAGCTGCTCACCAAGAACGCTGTGTTTGAGAGCCCGGCACGTGACGGGGCCATGCTGGTGTGTGCAGGAGACGAGGCTTCCAACTCCGCTATGGTAAGAGGCCTTTGACTGAAGGGAGAGTGTGTAGGGCCTTGAGGTTAGATCTGATGGATTAGCCAGAAGGCATTGTGAACTGGTGGTTAGAGCTGTGGGAATGTTAAGCAGGCAGTGTCCTGGTGGTTAGAGCTCACAATTGGTAGGGTGGAAATATGGCTTTGGGGTTAGAACTGAAGGACTGATAGGGAGGCTGTGTAGTCTAGTCTTCACGCCAGGTAACAAAGGGAGATTGTGTGACCTAGGCTAAGGGATTGGGAAGTAGGCTCTGTAGTTTAGTTTAATCTTTGGGCTGAGGGACTGGGAGAGGCTGGGTGATCTTGGGCTAAGCTATGTATTGGGCTGGGCTTGGCGAGAGTGTACAGTAAATAGTCTGTCTGGTACTGTTCTGTAAATCCTTACCTGTGGTCTTGGCAGCTGTGGGATGCTGGCCGTGGTTCTCTGCTTCAGAAACTGCAGGCTGACCAGCCAGTGCTGGACATCAGCCCCTTTGAGGTGAACCAGAGCAGCTACCTGGCCTTGCTCACAGAGAAGATGGTGAAGATCTACAAGTGGGATTGAGATAAAGAATTGCAGCAAGAACCAGTGTGCATGCAGCATGTCTGGAGTAGACTGAGGGAATGTGGGAGTCCTTTAACACAACACAACAGCAGGGCTTCTGGAGGTACTGTACTTGAGACAAGGCAGTGGTTCCTGTCGCATGATTTGGGGGAAGGGGCATTCTAGCTGACTGGGAGCACTCCTTACATTTGGGTCCCCATAGAACTGAAAACTAGAAACCCAATGAGAATTGAGAAAAGCGGCAAACCAAATACGCCATGGAGTTGTGGGATGCCAATAATTATGACTTTGTGATCTTCAGGATGATTGGGATTACAGTAGTTTTAATTGGAGTAGAGTCCCCACTGTGAATTGGGACAAATGAGAGGAATGCCTATCAGGCTGAAGGTGGGGTGTGTGTTGAGTCCAATATACACAGGATGGTTTGGCACTGGTCTCTGCATGGACACGAACCAGTGGTAACCATTGTACAGGCAGCAATCAAGATTTAAGTGTTTGGGGTGTTTTTTTTTATTATTTAGAAATGATACCAAATAGCTCAGAGAGCAGTAACATCTAATTTCCAGTAGGCATTTCTTCCATTGTTTCTTTTACAACTTTATCGCTTTTAGTTAGTATTTGTCCACTTGGATTTGTCTGAGGCCTTAGTAGCTGTCCCAGTTGTGCCCCCTCATTATATCACGATACAGTTTAATACTCTGCATGATCTTTGTTTTGTGCCTGCAAAATGAAACGCTGAAATCAATTCACATGGAAAGAGGAAGCGTGGATTACTAGTTACATGAGCAATTTGGGACAAAGGGCTGAATTTATCAAGATAGTTACATAATACATTTTGCACCTTTTCTATATTATAAATAAATAAATAAATTATACATTAAACTAAATGGGGATAGGGGGTGTTCTGATAATCTAATTACAACTGAAATGTTAATGACTTTCCCAATCACAAAAACATAATAGAAACCCTTTACCCCGACGACTGGCCTGATAGAGCATGGCCTATGATGATAGGGCAGGAGAGCACTGCACACGAGACAGGTTAACAAGCGGCAGATTGGAAAGCAGAGAAGTTTGGATAATCAAAATTTGAAATTTGACTAATTCTGTCAGTGTTTATCCACTAATAACAATTAGCCTAGGCATGCTTTCTAGTAACTTGGTATTCCCTTAAGTGTGTTTGGTTACATCATCAGTTCTATTTTCCTGTCACTAAAAGGTGCAAATTGCATTGTGTCTAAAAGACCTAGATCAAGCTAGCCTTATATTCAAGTTAAGTCACTAGCAACGTAACCTTTAACATAAGCCTATTTTTAAACTTGATATTGTCTTTGATTTTGTGTTTCAATTTGAAATCTACAATGCCCTGCATTTGTGTTCAGTTTTCTACTGGATGATTCCTTGCTGACTGATGACATTCTTTCTCAATTTTTACCTTAATGTGGATACAGTACTTGTTGGCTGCCCTGTTTATTTACATTCCCTTAAAGCAGGGTTGTCCGTCCTTGTCCTGGAGGGCTGGTGTCCCTTCTGTTTTTGTTCCACCTGTACCCTTTATTACTTAATTGGACCAATGAAGTGCTTATTAGAAGCTTAATTAGTCCAATTAATTAATTTAGTGTACAGTTAGACAAATAACCAGGAGGGACACCGGCCCTCCAAGATCAGATTCGGAGACCCCTGCCTTAAAGTGCTGCTGCAGGCATAGAAGCTGCAACCAACTGAACTAAACAGGAGGTCATTCACATCGCCAAGCTCAGGAAGAAATGCAGACGTGTCCATTTTTATAGGGGAAAAGCATATATGGTTAATATATGGTTCGCTCAACACTAATTACAAAGTTTTGTGCCGAAGATTAAATAAAATTGAACTGTGGCCACTAACCTCAAACATACACTATCTAAATGAATAATGTTAAACAAACTAAAAGATAGAGGTTGCTTTAGTTTTTTAAACAGAATATACATACAGTCTGTGTGTGTAAGTGCTATACCAGTTGTATTTGTGTGTCTGTGTGCTTGATATGTGTTTCAGTGTTTATAAGGATGATTCTGTTTCATTTTGTAATAAAAGAGGTTCTGTAATTCAGTTGATTCTGTGTTCTGTTTCTTATAGCTGCCTTACCAGGAATGCATTTTATTTATTTTTTTTACGAGGTTGTGTGTGTATATATGTATACCACCATATGTATATGCATAAAAATGTGTGTGTGTATATATATGTATACAACCAGTGTTGGCATTTATTATATATATATATATATATATATATATATATTATATAATGTAATATGAAAACTCTGTTCTTTTCATTCCTTATGTCTGTATTACATCACCCAGGAATCATGTGTATTTGTAATAAGCTTTTACTTCTAATACAACCGTGAAGCCTAACTTTGAAAACTTTAAAACCATGGTCATTTTTTACAGTAATATTGCACTTCCAAATCTTTTTTCTAATGCTAATACTGTGCATTTATATTTCTTCTTATTGTTATTGCTACTCTGCTCACATCTCCTGGTAGTCCTGCTTAACAGTGATTTATAATACTGTGCTGTGTTACTTTAACTTTCATCCTTGCATTTCTCATGGTAGACCAGAGTATTTTTAAGCTTTGTACCTTAATAATACAGTTATCCTAGAACAGACTGTTCAGTCTATAAATATTAGAGTAGTGGGGTCCTGTAAAAATATAGCGTTATATGTCCCCGCGTGTTGGTACAGCTATTTAAATAATGTACCTGTAATTTTTTTTATTTTTTCTTTTCATTGTAAACATCCTGACAACTTTTTACACTTTTATAACTTAAGTCTGTTTCAAAGCTCTTTTCAAAATGTCCACTCTAGTGCACTGGGGTTTGAGATCTGGAATGATATATATTTAAACAGATGTAACAACACGCTTGAACGTGGAATGATATATATATATTTTTTGGAACCCTGCTACTTACTCTATAACAACAGAACAAATGGTGAAGTTTCACTAAAATTGATCTTTGATTTCTTTGTATATTTTATACTTGATATTCCCCATGAATTAAGATTATTGATTGCAGTTTTGATAGGATTGCATACTAAAATAACCAGACAGATGTTCTACAAATATTGAAAGCACGAATACCAAACTGCCTTTGCCAAGCAGTCTAGAAATCATGAATATGTGCACAGAGCGTTATGAGGTTGTGTAGGCTGGCCTGCAAATGTACACTATTTTACAGATGGGGAATTGTATCTCTGAAGTGCAGTAAAACTGGTTTAACTGGACCAAATTCACTAACCATTTACTCCAGCGCTGAGTTTCCACTATTTTTTCAAAATGGTGAAATTGCACTTTATTTTGTATAAAGTAAATCATTTTCATATGGCTACGTTTGCCTATTGCATATCTGTTGACCTTATTAACATGTACATTAATAAAATATTTAAGTCACCAAACTTACTAAACAATTGAGTGTGTTAATTCAAGGGCCTCTATTGTAGATCATGCTGAATTTGTATCAATGCCAGCTTGTGTTTTTTCTTTTCAGGAAAGAACGGTCAGTGCTTAGTGAATCTGTGTTTGTGCTTGACAGAGCAGAAGGCTAAGTTACTAGGTTCTCACTACAGGAGGCATGGTTTGAAACAGATTAAACAAGTTTGGTGGTCTAACCATACCTCTTTGTTGATATAGTGTACAACACACTGAGTAGTACGCTGAAGAACTCAGTAGATGAAGACGTCTGTCTTGCACGTTTTGCCACAAAACCGATAACAAGAAAGTTGCACAGACTTCTACTCCATATAGTTAACACAAACGGTTTTCAAATTTATAAGAAATTCAAATAAAAAAAAAAATCATGACAGGAGGGAATATATCTGGTGTCTTTTGTTATTTATGTATTTAAAATGCCTGAGCAGAGTAATCCCTCGTCCAGATTAAACATCCTGTTCTAGTGAGATGCAGGACTAAACCTGGACATCCTACACACCTTTACATCACTGCCTGTGAACAGAAAGGCGTCATCCTGCTACTGCTTGCAGCTGTGCGAGATTATAGGCTGCATGTCATCTGCTAACAAATGGATTTAAACTAAATGAACGTTGCTTTAACATGTCCCCTGCAACAGAATGTTGCTTGGTGTTAGTTGGGCAGTTGTACTGTTTCATGTTATTTAGAATACAAGATCGTATTTAGTTTCTTATTATCAATCTCAATATGCCTCCCATATGACATTTAATTAAAAAAAAAAAAAAAAAAAAAAAAAAAGTGTCAGAAGTTTGGGATTAAGTGACGGTATTTAGAGAAGTACTATTAATTATTATTGTTATTATTATTAGTAGTAGTAGTCCTATTTAGATACTATGAAGTACCTTCAAAGACAAATTCAAATTTGTACCCTTTAAACAAAAAGGAGGTGCTAACAAAGATGGTGACTTAGTAATTTTAACAAAAAGACAGTTTTTTCAAACTGTAAATTAAATAATTAATTGTAAAAGTGCACCAAAAGAAACAGAAGAGCATGCTGTTTAGAGCCCACTGGTTGACAAAGGCCATCACGTTACCAGCGGAATCTGCATTGGTATTTCCAGTACACGTATTTGGTTAATTCACCGGTAAGCATGTTGACAGTGAATTGTCCTATATTTTCCCAAGAGCCTTATGGTTCACTGTTGTCAATATTTCATGTTTTTTTCAAGTCAGATAGAAGAATAAAAAGGGTGCACTGTATCTTTGTTCTAGTAAATTAAATTAATATATGAAAATCAATTTTGCCCACATCCAATCCAATATATTGACAGCCATGCAAAGGCACTTTAAAACTTTCATTTTAATCTAATCAGTGATCAGCACAGCAAATGACATTATAAATCCAGTATGAGAAACATTCCTGTTTCTAAAGAACAAATGAGAAAGTTTCGCTCCATACTTCCTGCAAAACAATATTCACCCCAACATTCAATTGAGCTCCTGCAAGCTTTGCAGTTATTTGTATCAGTCAAAGTATACCTGCTTCTCTATACCTGAAGCTCATCTGCAAAGTCTGCACAATTTATTTATGATCCTTCAGAAACTTTCTTTAACTTAAAGTAATAGCAGATACGAGATATCATGTTCCCTGTAACATGTTTCTTTCAAAGATGCACATTTGAGAGCTATATAGCTGATGGAAGTGTAAAACAGGTATGATTTATGGAATCATTTTGTTAGCTACAATTACTTTACTTACACATGTGTGGAAGGCTGAAAGCTGCAGTGACCACACTGCTGGAGTCATAATCTAATAAGGTACTGCAAGCCTCCAATCCACCATTCCCAATGAAGTTATACCTCATTAAATGAGCAAAACTAAATGCCCAAAATATGACACTAGCCATCTTTCAGAGGTCAGCTGAATCTGACATCCTGTGTTAAATGTGATCTGATACGATAAGCTATTACATGTTCCTGTCTGTACAGTCTGGATTTGAATACTGGCACCCTGCTGACAACTGGGACAAATATTTACTGTTTTCCTATTTGATGCACAGAAGGTATTTAAAAAGGTCCACATGTGTTTTTTTTAAAGTACTGGTATTATGGAGATTGGCCCCAGAAAGAATTGCTATGAATTGATGCTATTTTAAAAGTACATGTTTTTATTAATCTGTTACCATGTTTTCATTAATTTGTACACAGAGGGCTAAGAATGACTGGCATATACTTTTTCACACATTGTGTCTTCCTAAAATCCTTACAGTTCAATTGATTTACTCTTTTCTTTATGCAATACAGCCAGATTGCAAAAAAACCAAAACAAAAACATTGTTTGTTTTTTTTGTTTTTTTTAGCAGCTTGCAAAAAACTAAATCCCAGAATAGGAAAACCATACTGCCCCAAAAATATATTCAATATCTCAATGTCAATTTATGAAAGTATGAATAAAATCAGTGTGGGGATAAGCCATAAGGTCAAGGTTTAATAGGTTTGCTCATTCGTGTGGATTTTGACAATCTCTGACATTGCTAATAATAGTTATTTGCAATGGAATTCAAAGGCTGCAATAAGAAGGTCAAATGAACAAAAAAACTATCAAATGAAACGCTTCAGAACAATGCAGTCACAGTGAGTAACACTAACATCGTTACACAACTTGAACCAATAACATGTAGCCATGTTGGTGGAGGATTTCCACGGTAACTTGTAGTGGAGACGCTGTTGGACACGTCATCTTGCTAAAAGGGGGGCGTACGTGTCCACCGCACACGCCGACAATATAAACAGGAGTGGCTTAGTACTCTGCTGTTGCTGTTACTGTTTCCCCCGAAGATGGCGGCGTGTAGACGTGTTCAGCTGCTTCTTCTGTTGCTGTCTGTCACGGTCTCTGTGTGTTTCTCGCAGGCGCCAAAAGCAAATCTAAATGTCAATGATGTTATTCAAGCCCAGATTAAAAACCAGGGACCAGGGCAAGCGCCCAACGCGGGGAACCCGGCAGCCCCCGCTGCCGGGGCCTCCCAGCCCCGCCGGATCACCGGCTGGAAGCTGGCTGAAGAGGAGGCCTGTCGGGAGGACCTGATGCGGCTCTGCCCCAAGCACACCTGGAACAACAACCTGGCCGTGCTGGAGTGCTTGCAGGATCGGAAGGAGGTAAGCGTGTGGAGTAGACAAGAGGGGTAACCAGTGGAAAGACACTGGGGAGCCAGGGCGTGCCTGCACTTGTGAGGCAGGACCAAAGAGAGCGACTGAGGGGACCGCGGTGGTCTGCATGTATAGCTGTGTGAGGTGATGACGATGGTGACTGTGGTACATCTGGATCTTTGTTCGAATTCCCACACTGCAGACCCAAACATGCCGCCTTTGCAATCAGCGGAACTCTGCTCTGTAGGGTTTAGAATGCTATGCAGAGGTAGGTATTTTGAAATCGGAGACCTGCTTTATATGAATGCACGGATACTGCAGTGTATGGCATAGACGTTATTGGTTTGTTGTATGTGTAGGTAGAATTAGTTTACAGAGATACGCGGATTAATTCAACTCGGCACCTAGTTACTGCTGTAGTGCGCCCGTAATAACGTAATGCCAGTTGTGCAAAATGGTGAATAAGTAAACCACCATTGTATGCAGTTACTTTTTCTCTGACTAAAATCTCTTGTCTGTCAACATAGCTAAATATCTCTTAATATGTGTAGCAATGATATTATGTATTCTCTCTCGTTATGCACATCGTCTGTCTGAAAAGATCACGTTTTAGAAATTAATATTGCCTTTCTGACTTTAGTCAGATCGGCCGTACCGCCCTTATAAACTTATATAATGAAATTGTAAAGCGGATAAACAGTACCCGTCACAGAGACTTGATACAGAGAAAAATTTGCATCTTGCATTTTGTTCTTTTTATAAAACTGCCACTTTGACAGTTGTCAGTCCTCCAAAAACATCTGGCAGTGTTTGAAGTGCACGGATACACGTAGTGTGGTAAAAGTGCACCGATGTTAATGATCATTAAAACGTGAAGTACTGTTTGTGGGTGTATTTAAATTCACTGAAATATGCATTTTTTAATGCATGTTTTCCTTAGTTTAAAAAATGAGAAAAAAAAAAACGGGCTATGCATACAGCTGAATCCTTGTCAGGTTTTTTTTTTTGTTTAATAATATCATGATAAGTGCGCCACACACTACTGCTCCAAGTTGCATGAAGGTTTGAAGTAATGGCACTCGGGAAAAATAAACGTTTTCCTAATGTTCATTTCCATGCATGGGAAAGACAGTGGCAAGAAACCGGAATCACTTGGATACGATTCTGACATCAAGATGCAAAGGATTCTTCTCTTGCTAGCTGCTGGGATTGAAGTGCCTTCAGGCAAACCTTGCAAAATAGCAGGTAGTCAGAGTCCGTTATGGTTCACCAAGGTATGCTTATGTTGCAAACAGAGTGTGTTGTAACTACTGATGTTCAGCTGTGGGCTCTTAAAGGATACAGCTATGACTTTGAGCTCTGGTGTGCCATTGTTGGCTTTTATCTATAGATCTGATTCTCTTTGATGGGTCATGTCTGATTTTGATCATGATTTCTGAGATCAAAGAAAGTAAACGGAGAGCATGAGAAGTGATTTCTGGAATTGTATTAACTAGAACCACTTTAATGTTGCTGCATTAGCATGTCAATGTTAAGTCTGTTATTTATTTGTTTCCACTTTGAAGCCCATTTATCCTGGCACAATCTAAGGATGGAAGTACTTTTGTTTCCTCTCCCTCTTAACTTTGTGTTGGTTGCCTGGGGCAGCGTTGGGGGTCTAATGATGCACTGTCTCAATACAATTTTGCAATGCTGGTCAATGTATCGCGATGTGTAGTGGCCCTGAAACTACTTTTATATGATGTACATGATCAAATGATTTTAAAAAAAAATTAATGATAGGAGTATGCCTTCATACCAACTATTAATCACTCTTATTCCTCATTCAAGAACCATTTGTTGAACTATGTTAAGCTTTATTGTGCATGTGGTCTTGTATAGCAGTACAATCAGTGTGCCACACGGTACACAATGAATCGTCACATCCTTACCCCTAAGCAACATTGACTAATACTGTGCCACATAAAATGCAAGTGTAAGGTTTAGGTGGTCCTATAACTTGCATTTGTGTCACTGCAAGATGAAACAAGAATGGACTTATTACATAGAACTGCCTATTAAGCCTTGGTTATTCTACATTTTGTATCATAGTTTTTTGTTTGATTCACACTTGCTGTTCAATACTTCTCTTGCACAAGCAAGCCCACTGGTGTGTTTCTAATAGGAATGGATGGCACTTGAATGTTTCCCTGTCTTTGCTGCAATAACTGAAAAAGCTGACAAGATCAGAAGTGTGTCACTGGGTTACATGGTGTTAAATGATAAAGAAGCAGGATCCCACAATTTATAGTCTTTTAGGATCAATTACGTGTCTTAATACATTTGAGGCTTCACAGCAAAAGTGATCCTTTGTAGATTCACTTTCTAGAATGTGTGGGGTTTGTGGTTTTGTTTTTTCTTGTGATGAACAAGACATTATGTGGTTTACAGTATGTGGATTTCGTTCTTACTGTTGGTTATGATGGTGATGCTTTTTGCAAGCCTGACCAGTATGTGAGAACTCCAGCCATTTTTCACTGGATGTTTAATTTCTTTAAATGAAGCAAGGGAATAGATGGGGTGTTTGCATACCCTCATCTGTTTCCCCAGTGGAGCCAAAGTTAAGATTACTCTGAGGTGAGGTGATGCTGTTATGTTCATCACTGATTAGTAAGTGGTCACCAAGGAATGTATTATCAAGTGAGTGACCTTTTGGAAAGACACTCTAGATATTGTTCCCTCTCCCTCCCCCCTTCCCTCCTTGTGTGTGGGCGAGAGAGCGGAGTTCCGGGCAGTTTTCAATAGAGAGAGCGCTCTGCCCTGGCACGATGTAAAATAAGTTAGCTCTTATTGAAGAGTGTGTTAGAGAATTTACAAGATGATGGAAAACACAGCACTAGCACTACTTTTTTTTGATGAATTTATGGAAGATTGTGCAGAAAGTCTGCTGTTTTAATGCCTCTATTGCACTTGCATCAAGAGCCAACACCATGGCTTTAGCGGCAGTGAATTCAAACACATGCAAGAGTCCTGTACGAATTAAACTCTGAGAGCATTGTTCCTCAGTACTGTGATTGTTACATGTTTTATTTACAGGTGGCTACAGTGCAGTTTACACAATAATATTTCTATTGTAGAAGTGTTGTACAGCAAAATAAAAAAAATGTAATTTAACAATTCAACCCAGTAACATTTTTATATAGTTTTTTTCTTCAGTGCTTTAAATATATCTGTGAATGGCTTTAACAGTAGTTTCTTTGTTTTGCAACCTTCTGCATTTCCATGAAATCCTGCTATTGAAGTACTGTTTTTTTTTTTTCTTCTTCAACAATACTTTAAATACATCTGTGAATGGCCATTTTGAAACACCCACAGTCAGCTCTTCTGAATGTTGGCTAACTTTATGAAGCGCTCTCAGTGTGCAGGTCATTCAGTAGAAAGCTCCACGTAATGCTCTGGAGCGCTCTGCCTATTGAACACACCCCAGGTAACTGTCAAGAAGCCGAGGGAGACATGATCACTGAAAGGTTATCTTCATAATGTTCTATTCATTTGAAGGAAGAGCATCATGCCAGCCATTCCAGAGGCATTGTGTGCTACACCACTTGATGAGCTAAATGTTTTACTACAGTTTTGGGCATTCATATTAAAATACTATCTTCGCTGTTGCTATTCTGTCTTGCACTGTGGGTAAAGATGACCCAGTAGAAAACTTGTCTTTAAAATGAGTTATTGTAGGGTTGATGTTTTGTGGCATTATTTAGTCTAACCCTAGTGAACTAACAGTTTCAGCATTATTGTCTTTTTGGTTAACATTGAGCAATTGATCAAGAAATGAAAGGAACAACAGTTTGTTTCAACACTAGGTCGTTTGCAGAAGATTTTATTCTGGAGTTTGTGTTTGTATTTCACTGTTTGTGTGCAATATATTCTCTTTAGGGGCAGCACTGAATAGCAAAGTGGTGATCGACTGATCGCTGTTGAATTTAAGGCATAAAAGAAAGGAAAAGAGAAGTCGCAAGCTTCTTTTGGCTTTCAGAGAAGTATAGTTTTATTGAAGATAAAAGTTCTGAGTTGCAGCCAGACATCTTAAAGTTTACATGGTGACAACAGTTTGCAGGTATGGTCTTTCCAAGCAGGGCTCAGAGCAATACAAAAAACATTTCAGTATTCTCAGTTTAAATGCAGTCTCTGACATTGTGATTTTTCCTTGAACCAATCAGACACAAAGCTTTTCTCACTTGGTTAATTGCCCATTTGTCCTAACCCTAGCTTCAAAGCATAATCCAGTTTATCTTTGAAGTAGCCAGTTTTTATAATCTCATAAAATCAACTAATGTCCTAAGAACCTGTTTTTATTTCTAGTTTGTACTGTCTAAGTAGGAATTTAACCAGAATCTGGCTTAATCTTTAACCCATTCTGTGAGTTGTATTCAAAGACCAAAAATTCATTTGTATCTAAATAAAATCACTTCATGTAGTTGGGAAGTGTGCAGATGATGGATGGAAGTGCAGTGGCAACCCATTAACATATCAATTACAATTTCAAACACTAATAAATAGCTGTTTTACAAAATAGTGCTCAAATGGCAAAGTTGTTATGAAACCAATACATTACCAAATTGTGCACTAGACAACTCTTCAGAGTTTCAATGATTTCCTGATTCTAGCTGGATTTGTGCTGATTCCATTTCTATCAAGTTCATTTTAAGCCTGCTTTCAGCTGAAACAATGCTGCAAAATAAATTTTGTATAGATTGATATTATTCAAATGTTTGAAAATCCTGAAATAACCTGGATGAACAGGGATCAACAAGAATTCATGTAGCTGTCAGCTTCTTTACACACTGCAGATTCATCATGCAGCTGTCCAGGAGCTACAGCGTCGGAGGACGATGCTGCTCCCGGGCAGCTAACAGGCACCTGGCCAGACTACAGGGGTCGCTGGTGCGCGGTGAGCTGAGGACATCCTGGCCGACCTAGACCCTATAGGGCGCATCCTGCACTCACGCAGAGCACCTTTACTGGATGCGCCACTTGGGAGCCCCCCCAAGACTGTCTGTTTAAGTGTTTTTCAATTAAATACACAATTCCAATGAGATCAACCAGTCTAATCTTGATGTGAATCGAAGTCACTTAGTCTTGGCTGAACTATTTTGAATAAATGGAATGTCGTGCAGGGAATTGCAGATGTAAATATTGCTCGTAGGAGAAACACTTTTCATCATGGAGGCACTAATGTTACTGATGTCTGTTACTCGCTGAGCCATATCTTTTCAACCCGCCAGCTTCTCTTCAGTAGTGTCAGTCTGGGTTAATGCTGGACAATATGTGGCTCTCAAACCATGGATGGTTGAAAGGAGATTTTTGGTGCATGCAGGGGTCGGCAACTTGTCCATACACGGACACACGTGTCCGTGGCAGGAGTTGTCGGTATCTATGGCAGTGAATATGTCTAACACACACACGTATATAGTGGTATTTAACTTCTGTCTTGTTTGTCCGTGGACAATGTTTTTTTATTATTGATCGATATGGTGCCGACCCCTGGATGTAATGATTTTTTTTCATCGATTGAAACTTGCAGTATAATCACATACGCAGGGGTGTATGCCATTTCTATGACAATGCAGTGACACTTTTTTTTTTTTTTTTTTTTTTTTTTTTTTAAATAGTAGTTGTGTAGCATGAGCTTCGCCCAGTTCAGTAGATATGTGGAACCACATTTTAGCACTGGCCTGAAGTCTGAAAGGCACAGAAAAGTTTGGTTTACATAGTGTGATTGTGCATATTCTGCCTACAGGTTTGTGATCTACCAAAATGGATAGCACTACTTTTCTGTGTTTAAAAACCAATGGTAAATAAACAGCTCGCTTTGTCAATGCAACTGCAGTTTTACAACTTCTAATCTGGTCTGATTACTAAAACCTAGATAGATGCAAACCCCCATACCATTGCTGTAACAAGCCATGTATCCCTTTCTCTGTAATATGTGGACGTTTTGACATCACAGGCAGCAGCAGCCTGTTACAGCAACTTTTGACAGTGGCTCTTAAGCTGACTCACTGTGGATCCACCATTAATTTGCAATGTATTTTGTTTGTTCGTGAATGATCTCATTCTGTGTTAGTCTGACTGTGTGCGAGTTAAGCTCTTTGATATGATTATGTAGTCAGGACTGCTGATTTTAAGATTATGAGAAAGCAACTTGATCCTGCTCGATATTTGGCTGCTTCCATTTCTTTTGAAGAGTGGATGTATTTACTCGTCTCCCGGTGGAATTCCAGTTCAAACATAAATTGGCTCCAAATTTCTCTGCAATTCCAAGAAGTCTTCACTGCTCGACTATTCAGTTTATCATAAGGCAGTGCTCTTTCTATCGGCCAGTGCAAATATCTCACAATCTTTCACATTACATTTCATTTGATTGTCCCGTTTTTTGACTTTTTTACCAGATGTCATTTTGGAATCTGTCTGGCTTTCATTGAAATCGAACGACCTGAATGGCCAGGCAAATTGCACTGTTCCAAATGATGCCTTGTTGCTCGGAAGACGCAAAGCTAAGGGAAATAATTCTCCAATAGCCGCTGATTTTAAATATAGATTTAAACACACTTTATTTCCTTCTTGTATGTACAGAATACTTAATACTTCAGTTCTGTTTATTTCATTCCATGACTCGCTCATTTGTGGAATAACTACAGTAGAGTCCTGTGTCGGGTTGGGTACCCACTTGTTTAAGTCACAAGATCCTTTTGTCTCGTCCATCTGGTGATACTAAAATGTGTGTGGATGAGGTGAAACCAAAGATAGCGTGGGGTTTATATCATGTAGTGAATAAGTTCAAGAGAAGAGTGGAATTCTTTGAATCGTAGTGAATGAAAATAATGAACATGTGACTGGATTTGTTGCTTGTAAATCCTGTCATTTCTGCTTTTGTGAATGACGGCCACAAAACTGGTACATCCTCTCTGCGAAAGCACAGGTGTAGCTCCCTTTCAACTGGTGGCATGAAAGGAATAGGCAGGTATTTTATAGTAAAGATACTTAATATGTTAAAATATATCTAGACCACTAGAGAGCTACCATGCTGTATAGCCTATTGTATAAACTCAATCTGTGGAGAATGGCAGATATCTGTGTGAAAGTGAGAGAGTCCATCATCCACAGGCAGTAGGTAAAGGACTTGTGCATTTGGGTCGGGTTTGAGATCTTAAAGCGGGTCGGGTCGTGGGTAAGAAGACTGTTGCAGCGGGGTCGGGTCGGAAGCGGGTCATAAAAATGTTGCGCGGGACTCTGAACTCCACTACTCTTTGAACCTTCATGGTGTATCCTCTTATCTAAAATATAATCTTGCTGATAATGCCAACATCAGAGGGCTGTCCTTACCCTCCCACGCTCAGATGCAAATGGTCAGGTATGGATTAAGCTTGGCAGGAATACTCTGTTCATTGGCTTCTAATTTTATAGCGGATTTCATATTTTTACATGTTCTAGAATTGTTTTTTATACAGCGCGTTTCATAAGTTATCAAAGTGCTGACCAATTAAGAAGTCAAATGAGAAGTACTCTTTTTTTTTTTTTTTTTTAACCTACTTTTAAAAAATCGAAAGAGAGTCTGCCAAGTGATTTCTCTCGGGGAGCGAGTCTGAGAGCGTGATTGTCTCTAGCACCCGTAGAGACAAGAAGGAACAGAGTAGACCCGAGGTTAGAGGAACAAAAGTGAACTCTTTTATAAATGGGATGAGACTTAAGTGTGCAATCTCCTGGTCTGCCCTGAATCTTTACCTAACCATTCTTACTGCTGTGTTAAATGCCCACTTGGTGGGTAACCTGAAGCCTGGTTACAGGATGGGGTGCTCGAGCAACGTGGTCTCGGCAGATGGTGTGTGAGAGAATCGCCAAAGACGGACCGGCAACAGACAATACAAATTCAAATGGACCTGGGTTCTGTTTTTAGCAACAGGTTTAGGCGATGTCCAGCTGTGTGGTGCAAGTCCTGCTGGTTTTTTTTAATTGGATGTATCTGCTTGAATGTTTTTTAGGTTTCTCCAGGAAGCATTGTTCATTTTCTCACAAAAAAATGTTAAGCATCTTGTGTAACCACGTGTTAACTGCGTGGTAAAATAACTGTTCACCTTAGCAGTGAAAGTGATGCTGAAAAACCTGTACCGCTCCAAACATACATTTCAAAATCAACTCCTCGTGCCCATTTCCTGTATGCACAATTAATGGCACCCATTAAAATGACTGTAGGAGAAATTTATAACACCTAATATACACCTCGGAATGTCCCTCAGTTGTTTAATGATTAAGAACTGATGTATAGATTGTAGGGTACGTTTTTGAAGTGCAAAGTTGCTCCCTCTATTTTTTCTGAAGGCGGTGTTTTGTGGTGTTTAGAAGTCCGTGTTTAATCAAGAGTATTTGTGCCTGGCTCTGCCTCATGCCTCTTTCTGCTCAGCTTTTCTACAAATTGTTTTCTGTCAACAATCATGCAAATTTGAGCCTCCTAGCCACGAGGGGAGGGGTGGGGTGAGGGGGTGTGTGTGCCACTGCTGTGCAGCATTTTTTTCTCTGCTGATTATCTCGTTAATGCAGGTCTGTGCTGAATTTGCCTGTTCAAGACAATTTAAGTTTTACTTGTGCAGATAGTTTTATATGCTGTGGAAACAAACTGCCACCTTGGCTGGTACCACATGTATTGTTTTATAATGAAGCCTGTTTGGGCGAGCCAGTTGTCTAAGCACAAGTCTTCAAGTTGAATGAACGTTCATTTCCATGTACTTTTTCAAAGTGTTGATGCTGTATTGTGGAACGCTGCCAGTAATTGGGTTATGCTGATTAATGAGCAACGGCAAAGTCTGACACCCCTGTAGGGATTAAAAGCAGTCTGGTAAGGGATTCTGAGAAATCTAATTTGGAGAACAACAATCATTGATTTCCTATAATGCAACCATCCTCCAGCAAATAACAAAACTTGAGTTGGAAGTCAGCAAATTGGTTCTGTCTTCCAGCTCATTGTGGATTCAAATTTTTATATTTCTTTTAAATGTGAAAAAATGATTATTTTGGCCTTCGTGTTTTATGTAGTAGTAACTGTACAGTGTAAACCAATTCAATACTAAATATTTCTTCACTGGCTTTTCCATATACAATTTAAATTGTGCATTGTACACAAACGCATGTTGCAGATTAGTGTAAAATAGTTATGCTGGCTACAAACATTCCCAGTATTTTTAAACTTTATTAAGCAAGTTTAAATTTAAGTTAGGAAATTAAATGGGAACCAACACCCCTGCAGTTTTAATGTAGTGTGTGTTGAAGTGGAACATTGAAGTGCTTAACTGTGAATTTATTTTTAAAATCTATCTGCGCATGAATGCTGGCTTTTTCCTTTAACTTTCTAATCTACAACTAATCTGGCAACAAAGTTACTTTAAACATACTTTCTGACGCTGGTCTAGAGACAAGGAATATCTTGTCTGACAGGACAGCGTAACAGAGGCTCAATTTGCAGCTACGGACAGCAAATCAACAGGGAAGACATGATTGGTCCACAATTTTGTCATCAGCTGGATCCAAACAACACCCTCCCTCAAAACCAGCCAGTCAAACTGCCAACCTTGTTTCAGTTCTTTCCGCACCAGCCAATCCACTCCCTGCCTGCTTGAATGATGCCCCGCCTCCAACAAGAAGTTTCCAGTCAGACTCGATACTACACGGACTATTCAACAGTTGTACATGTCCAGATAAATTATAATAAGAAATAGTAAGACCCCAATAAATGTTGGCAATAATAATGATGTCTTCTCTGTCGATTTTCTGTTGTAATTATGCTAGGGACTATTTTCTTCAGCAGAATGTTACCTGGTGAAATAGAAGTTCAAGGTAAATATAGGTTTTAAAGGTGTGTGTTTTTTTTTTTTTTTTTTTTTTAAGAAAACAAAAATAATTTTCTAATGTCGATTCGAGCCCTCTTGATGCGGGCTCTACCATGTGGTAGATTACCTTGACTTTCGTTAGCCAGTGGTTATCTACCACACTGTGGAGCCTGCATCAACGGGCTCTATTGCTTAAATATTTTATTTTTAGCTATAGAAACAGAATCTCTTGCTTAACATCCTGGCAACAAAGTGAAAGGGTCTCCCTTGCTGTACAGATTTCACTTTGTTAAATATTAACCAACGTGTAGTTTTCAACATTAAATATTTAATATGGGAATTAACTTATTAAATATTAATCATAAACATGGTGCAACATGCACGTCAAACTGATGTTCATCAATCAAACTCGCACACCGTAAACATATTGAAGGGATGTATAATAAAATGAGACAACTAATAAAGACAATATATTGAATGTCAGGCAATGAATGTAGATCAGTCTCAACCGCCCTGCCTTGGCTGGTAAAAGCCATCTCTGTCCTGCTTGGCTCCCCAGGAATCGCCCCATACAGTAACTCAGTTTGACTAGCCACTGTGGGTCGAATTTACCAATGGAAAAAGTGATGCGTTGCAATCTATTTACTGGACACTGTTTAAAAGCTTCTGTTTTAATCGTGACACCTGCTTCAGCCAACCCCAGCAGTGTACAGTTAAGGATTTAAAGCCAATAAAATTGTATTTTTATTGATAGCTTGTCTTGTTTCTGAAAGAACCACACTTTGTGGTAATTTTTTATAGGAGCAACCTCTTTAAACTTGCCTGCTTCATATGAGGAACTGTGTATCTGGTCCCATGCTTATTTTCTCAGCTTGGTAGACAAAGATTGACGTGGCCTGGGGGTATAGAATTCCTCCCCTTTTTTTATAGCCTGAACTTATTTAACAAGTTGGCAAAAATTCAGCATGCAGATGTTCATTTTAAATACAGTAGTTTGTATGTTCTAAATTACACACATCTGTGCCCGAAGCATTGCTCTCCCAATACAAAAGGATTATGCCTCAAACAATGCCTCTCTGAAGATAGCTGTATGCGATGGACATGACTGCCTCTTTTTTTTCTCTGTTGCTTGGAGCCAGCGTAGCTCAGGTGTGCAGATGGAAAAGGGGTATTGATTCGGAAAGGCAAACTAGTTATTTTAATTAAATGTACGGTATTTATTTTTTATAAAGCTGAATCTTTGTGAATTGGAAATACAAATGAACAGTTACAATTCATAGTTGTAAAGATAGCATTTAAATACCAACAAAATTTCACTCTGCAAAATCATGTGGGTATTATTTATTGCCTAAGGGTTATTGTATACACCGGAAGTAATTTTTGTAATCCTAACCGCTGGCATTTTTGTAATGGTTAAAACCAGAGTCTCTTCAGTGCATGCAGTGGCAATTTATTTTCTTCTAGATTGTGGTAACTACCATATTTTGTGCCAAAGTTCTTGCACTCGTTCACTCTGGGACCAGGATTTAGATTCAGTTTCACAGCCTGGTTCTGGTACGACCCTGCAAAAAGATCACTGGAAATGCCTCTGCAACCCAAGACAATCTTCGTTTCTTTTTGCCTGCATAATGAATACTGTAACGTTTTCTTCAAGAATGTATTTTAGTCAATGCAATGTCATTTTAATTTCTACTAATCTACATGTAAACATCCCTTTTTCTTTTTATATAATATGTGGAGGGAGGAGGGAATTGAAATTCCTCCCCCTAATTATAGCCTGAACTTCTCCCCCCAACACTGCATCCAGTGTTCAATGAGGGAAGCATTCCCATCTTTGGTGTGGAATTTGAATCCTGTCTAATCGAGGGCTTTGATGCTTCCAAGGGAAGCATTGTGATTTTTTCGGAACGATGTTGGACCGTTCGCGTTTTAACCAGGAACACCATTTTCCTGGTCCTATCCAAACAGGAACCCCTGTCTTTCCCCACCACACGCGCCCTTTGGAAAGGACGTTGGGTGAGGATGGAAGGAGACTGGGCTTTTTCTGTCTCTTCCCCTCCCTGAAAATGTACCTTGGGCTCTCCTGCCATACAAATTTAACTCCACCAGTCAGTTTTTTCACTTTGCAACAAAACCCTTTAAGCTGTAGTCTAGTTTCACTTGATACATTTAACAGATGGTTTGTGTTTATACACCACAGCAATTCTATTCATCTGTTCTTACCCTGGCTACGATAGTGCTGTAGTTAAGATTTTACCCCATGTGATATGTATCCATGCATGATAGCCGTGGCATTTGATTAGAGTCCTTACTTCTCCGATGTGCCTGTTTTGCTCATCGTCTGCTTTTAAATGCATTGTTTACCCATTTTATATGCGGACATGTGACCAATGTTAATTGAGATATAACTTATTTTTCTGCATGTTATGTACTGCGGTATGTGTTTGCGTTTAATTTGAAGGGTTTGTATTTTAGGTTGACATGCAGGAGGTAAGTTTAGGAATTCCTTTTTTAGTTGCTTGAAACAAATCTGGTTCACCTGAATGTTGAGGGGCCCTGCACATTGGTGTGAATGCAAGCAAGGTTGGGATTGAAAGTGTACACATTTTCTTGACCATGAGAAGAGAAATCTAAGGGAAGAATTTTAGTACAATGAGATTAATTCTTGCCACGTTGAGTTGAAGCTGGACTGAATGTGCTTCTCATCCAGATGCTCTTGTAATGGCTGTTACCATTTTAGCTTGATGGAAGGTAAACTCCCACTTAATATGTATCAATTCTAAACCAGCGATGTTAACTAATGAGCATTAGTGGCCTCAAAAAAAAAAACTCTAAATTTGACCTGAAAGCGTTAGTGTGTCTGGTTGCATGTTGTAATAACATTTTAAATTAGGTTTAGCACTTTTTAATTTTTGATTAAATCAGTTTTTGATTTTTTAAATTTTGTAGTACAGTAGTTGTAGTTCAACAGTACCTCAACTGTAAATTTAAGGATGTTGGAAATGGTGGTTTGTGAATAGTTGCATAGCAAACTAAATTACTCAATCTTAAATTGATACATAAAGAAAATTAGTTATGTGGCATCCTCTAAATGTGAACTACAAGAATTTAGTGATGGAGTACGCCAGAGAAATCCCCCTGACTCATCCCAGTCATTCCTTTTACTTTTTTCTTTCTTTCAGTTCCTTTTTCTGTGTCAGTCCAAACACACGCAGTTGCTACTTGGATCTACTTTGCTTTTCATAGTGTGTTGAATTGTTAAAGTTCCCGATTGCACCACTAAATAAACCTGGTTTCAGCGGGTCTTAACACACTGCTCACTTGTCTGTTTGGTACCCCACTGCAGTGTCAGAATAGCTTCGGTGAATGTTAATGATGGGGCAGGCGCTCTCACTGGGCAAGACATGTCTTCAGAATACCATTTCAGTGCAGTATTTTTTTTTTTGTCTTCATGCTTGGACTCGCATTTACGCTGTGATCAGAATACAGCCCTAAGAGTTTTAGTTTAGACGGTAAGAGTTTAAGATGTTTGTGTTAATAAAAAGGTTTTTAAAGCATACTTTTCATGACTATTTAAATCGGCCAACCCTGTTTTAAATGCACAGCACATGTATGGCTACCGATACTTGGTAAACTTTGCTTGTTCTAAATACTGGACATTATGACAGATGTTGCAGTGCAAGATTTATTTAGACAGACTAGATGAAGAAAAATGTGACGTTTGACCTGGAGATGTGTGTTCTACCATCTCCACCTGGATAATAAGGCTATACCCTAAACCTGAAGATGAAAATAGCCACATTGTACAATAGCCACAGTTCTTGCAGAGTAATTTTAGAAACCACCAATAACTTATTGTGCTTACAGACCTGAAGCTTTAATATTCCCACTGCTGTAGTCTTTAAAAGAAACATCCCACAGTGATGTAACTGCAAATGACACTGCTGGGCCATTTTGGAAAGGTCTGCGTTATCTGCCAAAGGACTTCACTTTGTAACTATTTCTGCGTCTGCTCCTTCCTTGTTTTCTGGGACACCTTTTCTTTAACAAGGTGGCTACATCTCAGATGGTTTTTTCTGGTTTAAAATATCTCGGGGGGGGGGGGGCGCAAAATATTCTTTCTATGTGGAAGGTGGTGAGGAGGTGCATATTAACTAGATGGCTGTGGTTGGTAGTGTTGTGGGGGCTGGTGATTTGGAGTGTAGGGCGTGTGGATTATGTAAATGTTTTGATTTTTGCATGGATTAGTGTCATGGTTGATTGATTTTTAATGATTTGAGGTCCCCAGCCTGCCTGGGAGGAGGGATCAGCAGAGCGGCTGTCTCAGCTGTGGCTCATCTTGCTGATCGACTCCTCCAGGACTCTCCTGCTTCCTTATAGGCCATTGTTCAGGGCTGCAAGCTTGCATTGCAGTATAACTCGACCATATTACTGTAGTATAATGCATTTTGAGATTATATAATGTCAAATTTAAAGAAATCGGCCTTCTTGGAATGCAGGAAGATTGACTGAGGTAAATTTTGTTTCTGTTGCATAAACCAAGTTGTAGTCTTAATGCTGGAATTGATTCGCTTCTACGCAGGTTTTGAGAGCAGTTTGTCCATTTTGCTTTGGTTGAACTTTGAAATTGAATGACTTCCACATGCACTAGGGTGTAGACCTATAGCTTAACAAAAATTGCATTCAGAATTTTGGAACTCCCACAAGCCCAAATGATGTCATTGTCTTGTTGGCCCCATGTGCTTACTTGACCTCCTACCTGAGAATACTTTACAGTAGTGCTGTCCTGTTGTGTTCTAACACACTCTGTTTAGCTAAACGACAGAAGTCTACATGAAGACGCCCACAGTAAACATTCTGTGTGAAGTATAAATTCACAGCAAACCCCTTCAGGGCTAGTGGGATGTAAATAATTAACTTGAAAGATGAGTAAATGGGCAGTGTAGCTATTCTGCTCAGACAAATGCAGAACGCGGTTTGTGGGATGTGAAGTTTGTTCACGTCTGTATCGTGTCTGGGAAGTGGCTTGTTTTGGGATCTCTTCCCAATGCATTTTGGCTGCTGGGTGCTACCGACACCTTTTTCAGCAGTGTGTTCATCATCCTAGTGATAGCATGCTGGCACAAGACCATTGCATCAAGTGTGTTGATATGGGCTGCAGTATATTATCCACTATGACTGTATTGTATCACTTCCATGTTAAATTTAAGGGAGGTAAAATGCATTGAATTAATTCTGAACGAAATTATAGGCTGCTAACAACTTAAATTTCCTACTGCACTGTTCCTGAAATTGCAGTAATATCTGCAGTTACTACTTCATTCTTATGTTTACCCTTACAAAAATATGAAAACTCGGTTTTATTGTAAACTTTATTGAGCACTAACCTAGCCATTGTCAGTTTGTTAATTTTTTTTTTTAAACCAAAAACATATCTTGGATAAAAAGGTAGTACATTTTCTTTGTTTGGGAACGGTTTACAGTGTCAATGTTTGGCTTTGTTTGCTAGTAGTAAAATCTAAATAACTTAATTTATTGCTGTGACTGGGTCTATCATGGATGTACTTGTGTTTTAAACTGAGGGACACTTGTCTGGTGGTGCAAAACTTTTCACTTGCTCTGATTTGACTTTTGTTTTCTTGGTCTCACACCAGCATTGTGTAACAGTAAATCCGTGTGTATTACAAATGTGCCAATGGGCTACTTGTATGATGCATAATAAACCTTAAATTTTTTTTTTTTTTATTGTACAGTTAAGATAAAATAAACGAGTCAAGGAGAGTATGTATTCATACTGCGCATCTCTAAACTTGCCTATTCATTCAAGGTTCACTTGGTGAGCTTTTGGACTTGTATTGTGATAAATGATTAACACATAGTTTTTATTACAATACGATATGCTGCGTCAAGAATGCAAGACTCGCCTGTAATTTAGTCCTTTTATTTAAAGAGATTTGGTACTTTGTGGATAGTAGTCCCCATTCTGAATTTAAGAAACATTTAGTATTGATGCAAGTTGTTGCATTATCAGGACAGGGTGTACCACCACCCTTTTTTCCATCACTTCCCAGAGGACATTCATAAACTGCACCCGTTTCATTCAGATAATGGCTTCAAATAGCAAGGATTGTGTCTGTCACTTGAAACCACCTTTTGGTAAACATAACTATTAACCTTTCTAGAGTTCATAGGGTATTATCGTAAGATGTTTGTCTTTTGAATTTCAGTATGTGTTACACAACTGTAGTGAATGCAGTTTTACTCCCAGGAATTATATGTTCAGTAGAAAACGGAACGTGATTTGTTTTAGTTTTAAATGTAAATATTAGTCTTGAGCTTCTGAGAAGTTATCAGAATACCTTGTTTTGAATTTGAGTTATGTAGAACCCAACCTGTGAAATCGGACTGGACAACGTTTCTAGTGAAATAAAGGAAGAGTTTTATTAGGAAATAAAACTAAGTAAAGGAAATTAAGATGCAACAACTAAACAGTACAGAAAATGAAACCTAAACAGCACCCCACTCCCGCTGGTTGATCAGCGATCCAACACAATCTATTGGGGATTCCCTTAAGGTTACAACTGCATTCCTGATGGCCGTTTTAAAATGAAGGTTAGTCTTAACGGGTATCGTTATTCCAAGCTTGTGTGTGTGTCTGCATGCTTGCTACTGCAGCCACTCCTGACCTATATGTGCAAATATAGAGCTGCATTTGTATTTATTTTTAATTTCAGCTTTCTCTTACAATCAGCTGACCAATGCCTCCTCCTCCTCCTTTTGTTTTGCAGGACACGGAGATCGCTTCAGACTGCAATCATGTAAGTTCTCATCTTGTATTTTCTGCTGTGCTGATCCCACCCAAAGGATTCCATCCTCCCAGGTACTGCTGGGACAAAAAAAATATTGCTTCAGAGGCTAGAATTTGACCATGAATAAAGAAATAGGGGTTTTAAAGGGACAGAAAAGAACCTAAAGATCTTTCACAATGGACATTTTGAAGTATACCTCCATAAATTGGAAAGTATACAGTACAGCACTCAACAGGTCCGTACTAAACAGCTGTGGAATCGCTTCCAAGGATGTTTGTTTGGCTAAAATGGCATCTGTGGTAGTTTTAAAAGGGACAGTCAAAGACTTTTAATAACTATTGTACATTATGACATACTGAATTATGATAAAACCATCTATTTAAAAGGTTTTGTTCAGTAGCTTATACAAAATCTACAGTACTTCAACTACCTTTTTGCCTTTCTCAGACTGCATTCAATGACTGACAATTGTGTTAAGCATGTTTACCTGGGAGACATCTACAAACAGGATTTATTTCATTTCAGATGTGTTTTTATTCATAACTGTGTAGTCCACTCCTGTATGACAACGACAAAACAATGTGCTCATGTTGTCATTCCACATAGTCCAAGCAAGAATGCTTATATAAAGCATAAAGTCAAACTGAATCCAGTCGGAATTTAAGTGAACCTGATCTTTTTAAACGTGGTTTAGTTCAAAACGAAAGAGCCACAAGCTCTGTCTGTTCGTCCCGTCCCCCTCAACAGAGCAATTGTTAAACCATGGTAGTACAATAGTAGTCTTGTATAGCTACTTGCCATTTAAGTAAATCTCATTAAAGTAATGATCATGAAAGCTTTCATTTAGTCTAAAGTTATCACGTTGCACTTTCTTTAATTGTACATCCCCCATTTTAGTACACCACTCTCTCACCTTTTAAGGTCAAACTGATTTTGTTTAAGCTTTCTCTGTGTTCAATTTCACAACATCAATTACATGTTCTGAACTGCATTGTAAACCATTGTTGCGTGCCAGTAAAACAGTCAGGGTTTTGTATAACTTGTTTTGAGCTTGGCTTGGGTGTCGTTGCAAAAACTTTTGTAATGCACTTATTTGTTTCAACACTGGCCAGTCTTGTGTATTCCCCTATAAAATAGCGTCTGTGAATAAATAACACTTGTTGCATATTTGAAAATGTTGGTTGGGACTGAAATATTTAACTCATTTTATTTATCAGATTAATAAGATTGCTTTTGCTCTCCCCGGTTTAAAATGTTACACCATTGTCCTAGTGCCAAAAACCAAATGTGTTATTCTATTTAAGAGTAAACATGTACTCCTGACTGCTTTGTCTTGTAGCTACTCTGGAACTACAAATTAAACCTGACTACAGATCCTAAATTTGAATCTGTTGCTGTAGAAGTCTGCAAGAGTACAATTACAGAGGTAAGGGTGCCTTCTATTTGTGAAGTGTCTGTTACAGCTTCAACAGGCTTCCTAGAAAGTAGACCTTTATTCTAATTCCAACACACAGTTTGTAACGTTCAGATATCTTTTGATATTTATTTAGTTTTGGGTTGAGAAGGTTATTGCATTTTGCAGCAAGGTATGTTGAAGTATCACCTGTGAACTCCCCTGTTTGTCCAGCCATTTAATGGTGAATTCTGTTTGCTCACCCTTTTTATTGACATGTTCTGCCGATTTTATTTTTTATTTTTAAAAGGTGATTGGCTCCCAGTAGCCACTGTAAACCTGAGAAGCATTTTCTGTGCTCATCCAGGCACTTTGCTGCCCGTGTCATTGCTGGGACAGACGTTTTATATCTTGTGTATGGAATCTCCCCACGCCAGTGTTTGGGAAAGGGTTTTTTTTTTATTTGTGGTGACTTTTTTTAAACCCATTGTAATTCTAGTCAATTCTGCCAGAGCGCCCTTAGCTGGAAGGGAAAAGAAACCTAGGTAAATGGGCACATTTTGAGTAGGAAGTGACTGTTCAATGTACGATTTCATCCCTAAAATGAAAATAAAGATGATACTATGTATATACTAACTCGAGTACTATATTTGTTAACTTTTATTAAAAAAAAAAAAAAAAAAAAACTCCATCTCCCTACAGATTAAAGAATGTGCAGATGAAGACAGAGGCAAGGGCTATCTAGTGTCCTGCCTGGTGGATCACCGTGCCAACATCACAGAATACCAGTGCCACCAGTACATCACCAAGATGACTGCCATCATCTTCAGTGACTACAGGCTCATCTGCGGCTTCATGGGCAAGTGCAGGGAGGACGTCAATGCACTCCGCTGTGGCAGCATCTCCACTGGAGAGAAGGTAGGGAGCCGTGTTCCATATACCACAGAGGAAAGTGAGCACTGCCAGGTCAGGTCTTTGTTCCAGCCCTGTTCTAGATTGCTAAATTTGAGTGTGTAAAACTTCCACCCAGGTCCTGAAGTAGTTAATTACATACAATTATACATTACTTATATAAATACTTAGACATTATGTATTTAGCTTACTGGAATGTACTGTCCCTGCTATAGCATCTCATTGATGTATTTGCTCACATGCTTGTAATGTGAGAAGGTCTTATTTAACAGACTAAAAATGTTTACATTTACATAGTTAATGCATATTTGCAATTTTACATTTTAAATGTGTTCTTTTTAATCTTGCAATATATTTGCTTACCAACATGGTGTAGGCATACTGATTTTGCTTTAGTCAACACTCGATATAGTCGTTTTCAAATAACTAGGTTCCATGGCATGGCAATGGGTGACAGCTTGTCGCTAATCATCAGTTTAGCGGTACTATGAATTGGGTATTTAATGCTTTAAATACTTAATCTAGTAGCTTGTGATCTCTATGTGGAAACAAAGGTTCTTCACTGCATTCACTAATGCACTAGTGTTGTATTTTGTGTGTCAGGATTAGAAACTAACAGCATTGTGCTACTAGGCCAAAGGACTAGTGCTTTTTTGAAACTTGCAGGTCATGGTGTAAACTTACTAGTCCTTATGTAAAGTGTCTGTTTTTAATCATCAATACGGAACCTAAAAATAGGCTTACATTTTATTTCCCTAAAAAATAATCACCGTTATAAATTAGATTAAGGCACCTTGGCAAACGCTCCTACAGATCGATCAATCACCTGCACCTCGTTACTGAGCGACTACTGTGCTGAGAAACTGACGCTGACTGACCGCACCAGAGGGGAAAAAAATTCTCAGCCATGTCACCTTGCTGACCACGAAGCTCTGCCTGAAATTGTGGGGGGGGGGAGGGGGGATCGCTGTCTATGCATCTATTTGGGATTAAAACCTGGCTTTCAAACTAACTGTATCGCTCACTAGCACTGTGGTATAAAATATGCTGACTATAAAGTAAACTCCAAGCTACAGACAGCGAGTCCCACACTTCAAACGTGTTAGTTGTAGATAAGAACTCAACTTTTATGAACAGATTGTGTTCTGTTTTAAGCAACATATGTTCATTATGGTAATTGTTTTATTAGTTTTAAAATGTGACCTGTTTTATGACTTTGTTAGTACAACTTTGCTAATGACTTTTTTTTTTTTTTTTGTAAAATGAATTCACACTTACTTCAAAGATGCAACGTGTTTCAGTAAATTCACACGCCCAACAAACTTCAAATCTCATGCAGCGGAAGAACAAACAAACCTCATTCAGTGAGGCTGGCATTGACAGGGTAGATGGAGAGTTTCAGTTCTGTTCCGAGTTTTGTTAGCATTATGCATTATTACTCACCACTGCTTGTTAGAAAATTGACTTTTCTCAATTTTAATGCAAGACTGAGTGTATATGTGTATTTCTTTTAAGTACTCTCCCAGAGGACTACTGAGATGGACACTAGTTCTCATCCAATTTAACTGGCCGCGGGCAAGCGTGTGTTTCTAACCCTGGTGTATGTTCTCCACTAGGACATTCACTCCCAGGGCGAGGTGATCTCCTGTCTGGAGAGGGCTCTGGTTTTGGAGATGGAGGAGCGGGAAAACCGTTATGAGATCAAAGAGGAGTGCAAGAAGGCCATCCTGCGTGTAGCTGAGCTCTCCTCTGACGACTTCCACCTGGACCGATACCTCTACTTCTCCTGCCGCGAGGACCGTGAGCGCTTCTGTGAAAACGTATGTACTCAACACTTGCTTCTCTCTGGGGATTGCATTCCTATAGTTCAGTCTCTTTGTAGAGGACTACACAGATAAATTAGGCAAATTGATGACTTTAACTGTCCACGTGATGAGGGCGTATGCGTTTTTTGTAAACTTGCTGCAGCTGCCACTGCATGTTGTGTTGCCAACTTCATATGTACAATGATACAAAACCCAAATCTAAGGGCACCCTTTTTGAACCAATGTGGCTTTGAGTGAAGACGACCAAATATTTCGCCACTCCCGCCCTTGTCTTTTCACAGAACACTTTGTTGAAACTAATGTGGGTCGATATAATATATATATATATATATATATATATATATATATATATATATATATATATATATATATATATATATATATATATATATATATAATATAATGAGACAATTAATTTCCTCTTAGATGAACTAAAACTACAGAGTTAACAGATTAACTGGGAGAAGCTTGTTGGTCAAGCTTTTAATATTGTACTTTGTACCAGTTGTGCAGTATACAGTTAGGTTGCAGTCCTCAAACCTGGATCTTCTAAAACCAGTCCGCAGTGGTTTCCATCAATGTTTAAAGGGTCGGCTAGTTAATGGCTATGGTTAAGTCTCTTGAAAAAAGGACCAAACAAGGAAATCATGTTGTAAAATATGCTTAATTGCGGTGAAAGTTGTGAGCAGTTGAATTGTTTCCTGCTATTTATATCATTGAGAGATTAAGTAACTGTAGGAAGGGGATCTTGCTATGTGATACAAATGATGGTAACCATGACGTTCACCCCTGACCTGATATGGCTGCCATAGTCATGTGACCTTTTAAAAAATAAATAAAACCTATTTATTTCTCTAATATCTTGTTTTTTTATTTACCGACTTCCTGATACACAGCTATATTAAGATTATAAAGTTGTCCAGTGGAAATTAAGTTTTACTTTCACACTGGTGTTTTAACTCTGCCCAATTCTATAGATTTATTTATTTTTTTTAAACTAACATCCATTTTCTTCATGTTAACAAACCATTTGTTTTAGATTAATTTTCAGGATTTGTTGACCTTGCAGGGTGTGGAAGATTTCAGTTATTTAGACCTCAAAACACATTGGTGTAATAAACAGCTGCTTTGAACCTTTGTTTAACAAATTCAGTTATTCTTAAAGTGGAATATCAACAGATGACCAGGTAGAAATCCTCAAGTCTAGCTTTCTTGAATGTGGTTTACTTTTTTTTTCTCTTTCAGACGCAGGCTGGCGAGGGCAGAGTCTACAAATGTCTCTTCAACCACAAGTTTGAGGAATCCATGTCCGAGAAGGTGAGTGAATGGGGTTATACCAGTACTGCAAGGAAAGGGTGTTCCACTAGTGGGGTCGGGTGGAGGGCACTGGTTTGCAATGCTCATAACCACAGTATCACCTTAATTTTGGTTAAATAAAGAACCTTGCTTATGAAACGAAACTGGGATGAAAGACTTGTTGCTTTTTTGTAAATATGGTTGATAAAGCCTCATGGATTGTAGCTAATAAATCCCATACATTCTGCCTGTTCCTTATAGGTCTCAAATGTGCAGTTTTGAAAGAAACATAACATGTACATTTTTAAAAAATGTCTGGTTCTACACCAGGTTAAAGAACTCTGTCTGCAAACCTTGCTTTCAAATAGTGTTGCTCTTCCTTGGTAATTCTACTTGCGGGATTAAATCAGTCCACCCTTTTTAATGGTTTCTTTCTTGCTGTTAACCAGCTGCTTCCCCTATGACTAACACGTTTTCATCCAGGCACATGATTTGATTCAAAAGACAGTGCTTGGGTGAAATTACCTAGGAAGAGCAGACTTGAACGGATCTACTGTGAGTGAGGCATTGAAACAATTTTATTCTTAACCTAATGTAGTACAAGGAATGGCAATGTGGGGAAGCTGTATACCCTGAAGCACTTAAGTTTTCTAAATCCTTGCTTTCATTCCTGTGAAGTTTTCAAATGTCTGCCCCTCTTTTTTCGTGTGCTATTTTAAGAATTTTTATATTCCCGATTACTGTATCTAGTTTGCATTTCCACTTTTGTAAACGAACAGCCCATCCTTTTCAGTGTTACTTTCAATCCTGTACATGGTGGCCGCTGGAATGATTGGCAGGGAATCGCAGCTTATTTTATTCAGTCTGCGTTTGCATTTAAATCAGTCTGGGTCTCCTTCAATAAACGCTCCAGTTTGAAGAAGCTGACTCTTGTCTAAGAATGAAATGAACGATTAATCCTGTTGTGTTCTGAGCTGAATTGAACAGTGCCACCATTTTACTTCAACAGAAGGAAATTGCCTAAAAAAAGTGAGTCTGAGTTGTATCAAATATGTAACCTTAATGTTAGGACTGTTAAGCTTCTAAACAAATTTATACTGTCTGGTTCCATCTTTAAAACATTTGCTATTTTCTTGAATAGGTTCATATGCTAAATATCCTCAATATATTTGCTGTATTAATGGACGACTAAGGCAATAAATGATAGGGCAAGTAAGTTAACACCAATTGTAGGTTACTTTTATTTATCATTCAAGAATTGTTTTGTGTAGTACAATCTCTGAAGTAGAGTAATGTATCACCACACCCTGATGTACAGTACAATATCACGATTTATTGATACACAGGGACCACCAACACCTCTGTAGGGTTGTAACAAGTCACTGTATTGATAAATTGTGATACTTTGTATTGTAAGTAAGGTGGTATTGTGATACATTACTGGGTACTTCAGAGATTGTAGTCCAAAAAACAATTTTTAAATGATAGAGAAATAATTTCAGAATTGGTATGAACACATACACTCTATTCAATAAAATAATCCATAACTCGTTTTAACTGATGGTGATTACACATCATACAAGATAGCCCTTCAGGACCATCCCATTGTGAAACTTACTGTATCATGATAGTAGTGCATCGTTGCACACAGTGGATGTTCAAATTGATTTAGAAACATTTTTCCACATCAGCAGTTCAAAGCTGTTTGTGAATGCTGCACATAACTATGAAGAGTGACATTGTGGCTCTAAGGGAGCATAATATTGGTTTTCTTCTTCTATGCCTCTCCTAGCTATATTTGGGGGGGCGCGAGCTAGATGTATGGTGGAAACTGTAGTTAGAAATTAGAAAAAAAATGTGCTGACGTTGCTTGCGGTTGTTCGTTGCAGTGTCGGGAGGCACTAACGACGCGTCAGAAGCTGATTGCTCAGGATTACAAAGTCAGCTACTCTCTGGCCAAAGCCTGCAAGGTGGACCTGCGGAAATACCGGTGCAACGTGGACAACCTCCCCCGTGCCCGTGAAGCCCGCCTTTCCTACCTGCTGCTGTGTCTGGAGTCTGCTGTGCACAGAGGTGGGGCTGTGTGTGGAGTCTGCTGTGCACAGAGGTGGGGCTGTGTGTGGAGTCTGCTGTGCACAGAGGTGGGGCTGTGTGTGGAGTCTGCTGTGCACAGAGGTGGGGCTGTGTGTGGAGTCTGCTGTGCACAGAGGTGGGGCTGTGTGTGGGATGTTGCTGTGAATTAAGCCCAGTATTCTTGTTGAGGTATTTCCTTAAAGCGGTAATAAGCAAGGGTTTTCAACTATCTCTTGCTATACTTATACATTTTGTATACCACATTTTAGTTTTTACACCTGCATTTATCCAACTTTGAAACTTGATAAGGATTTTCTTTAGCACAAGTTATTGAGAGTGTGAGTCTGGAGATTTAAGGAGTTTCAGATTTTTTATAGATGCAGAATATATGAAGTGTGGTACACAGGAAGAGTACAAAAAAAATACTTTCTTGTACAGTCCAAACGGTGGGTGAGAACTGACCTGATATTGCTTTTAAAATATTGCCTAGGTTTTATTGGTTGCAGCATAAATTGCCCATCAAAGCAGTGTAATCTGGGTCTCCAAGTGGCTAACCTGGTAAAAGCATGGTGTGCTGGGTGAGTCATGCAGTCAGGGGAGCACAGGTTCATGTCCTTGCTGTGCAAAGTCCCCAGAGGGAGTGTTGCATTAGCTCTACCTATCCCATGGGATAGTGCCTGGTAAGCTTAAAAGGACACCTGCAGGGGCTGGCTTTTGTCCTTCAGAGTTCTGTATCTTGATGACCTCCGTTAAGTTTCCTCGGTGCAAGAAGTTGGCTTGGTTGTGGGATCGGAGGACATTCACTGACAATCTGTTCTTCTGAGCTGTTGTAGGGAATTGCTGTGGTGAGGGAATGATGTTCCAAATTGGGGAGAATATCGGTGGAAGAGTAATTGGGCATTTTACATTTTTAAAAAAATTAAAGCAATGCAATATATTTAAGAGTAATGTGTAATGAGCGTGCCTGATGTGTGCAGGCCGGGTGGTGAGTGGGGAGTGCCAGGGGGAGATGCTGGATTACAGGCGGATGCTGATGGAGGATTTCTCGCTGAGCCCCGAGATCGTGCTGAACTGCCGCGGGGAGATTGATCACCACTGCTCCGGACTTCACCGCAAGGGACGCACCCTGCACTGCCTCATGAGACTGGGGCGTGGAGAGAAGAACAGCCTGGGGGCCACCTGCCAGCAAGCGGTAAGGACTAGGAGTCCAGAGCAACCTTTGCATTATACAGATCTATAGATAGTAGGCAGATGTGACAATTAGTGCTGATGGCAATATTTTTAGATTGACAGCCGTAGTGCAGGTAGTTTTTGAGGGAGCTGTTGAGTCTGTAATCTGACAGGTAGTGAAGGTGCTTGTGTTCTGTTTCAGCTCCAGACTCTGATTCAGGAGACGGACCCTGGTTCTGATTACAGGATTGACAGGGCGCTGAACGAGGCCTGCGAGTCTGTCATGCAGACTGCCTGCAAGCACATCCGCACTGGGGACCCCATGTGAGTAGTGCTCCCTCCCTTGTCTCTACCTCTCCATGTGATTCTTGGAGTAGAAGCAGACAGCTGAGACCAGAGTCTTGTGAATTAAGGGTTAGAAAGTTGTTTGAGGATGAGCAAAGTGAGTTAAAGTTTATCTTGGCTATTGCCATCATTCTCACATTCTCCTGTATGAAACATACACACGTTATGGTAAAGGTGAATATTTGTTTGTTTTTTTCTGTGTTTTTCAATGGTGTGAACATACTTTGTTTTGAGTTACTGTTATAAATTTTAGAATGTTTCCCAGAAGGAACTTGCATATTTAATGTCAGCCTTCCTTTCTTTGTGACCAGTTGTACTGTAAAGAACATTTTTTTTCAATTCAATGAATTGGCATGAAAAAATGCTATTTAAAAATATAATCCAATTTTTTGGTAAATTCATTCTAGAGATACTAACTTTTTTTTTTTTTGGGGGGGGGGATTGGCTTCAAATAGTGTTGTTGTGAAAGACTTTGTTCTAATTCCCTGTTTCTCCCTCTCCTGCCCAGGATCCTGTCATGCCTGATGGAGCACCTATACACAGAGAAGATGGTAGAGGACTGTGAACATCGCCTGCTTGAGCTGCAGTACTTCATCTCTAGAGATTGGAAGTTAGTACAAGCCCCTTCCTTGACCAGATATCCAGTGTGTGTCCTGTACTGGGCTACTTAATTTGTTCTTGTAATAATTCTGCCTCCTGCTCTGTTGATCTGAACACACTATGCAGTATACAATTTCCATATATTTAGGGTGGTGGGTTCTCATTAAATTTTTTAAATCTGTATACCTTTTAAGTAAAACACATTAACTGTTTTGGAATAGATTTGTTTTGAAAATTGTGTGTGGATTTACAATGTTCAGCGTTCATCTGGAAAGGTTTTGAATACATGTTCGATTTAAAAATGAGCGTTTCTCAACACAAGTACAAGTGTATAAACGCTAAGGTTAGCACATTAAGTTATTAAACCAATAAGCAAAATTCTAAATGATTGGCTGCAAGAAGCTGCCATTTGAAGTTGCAATGTTTTATGCATTGTAAGTGTAGCCATATGAAGGCTCACTGCTTGATGCACAAGGTGCATGCACCTCCCTCTCCTGTCCTAGGCTGGACCCCATCCTGTACCGCAAGTGCCAGGGTGATGCTGTCCGTCTGTGTCACACTCATGGCTGGAACGAGACAAGTGAGATCATGCCACCAGGGGCCGTGTTCTCCTGCCTGTACCGCCATGCCTACCGCACTGAGGAGCAGGGCCGCAGGGTAAGAGAAACGGGGGGCAATGGGTTACTCCACTGTGCTGCTCTGTGGGGGGGATGGGATACTAGGTGGTTTCCGTTGTGGCATTTGAGCTCATTCCATTGCTGTTGCCATGGTATGATTTTTGGCTTGCATTCTGAGTCCCTTTGTTACTACTGGCCAGTCCTCTATTCCCTCTTATTTGCCGTGATCAGTTGAGCCTTTATTCAGTTCTGCTCTGCAATTTTGACTTTCATCACAAATCCGACCCAGGCTTCTTTTGAAATAGCCAGAGTTGGACAGCTATACAGTCACTCTGGCTATGAAAGCACTGATTGATTGAACTTTGCAAACTGCTTGTTGATACTGAGCAATATGTTAAGTCTGCAAGGAGAACGTGTACATTAGTGTTAGTAAATTATCTTCTATGCCCACCATTGCTTCCTTTATCCCAGCTGTCTCGGGACTGCAAGGCTGAGGTGCAGAGGATCCTGCACCAGCGTGCTCTGGATGTGAAGCTGGACCCCATGCTGCAGGAGCGCTGTATGACTGACCTGGGCAAGTGGTGTAGCGAGAAGACAGAGTCAGGCCAGGTAAATCTGGCTGATGTAAAACCTGACAATGAAGGATATGGGTAGGGTGGAAATGGACCTGCAGTGTACAGGAAACTTGGTGTGTTTTGCTGTTTTACTGCAGATCCAATACAATTCCAACAGACTATACATACAGTGGCTTGCGAAAGAATTCACCCCCCCCTTGGCATTTTTCCTATTTTGTTGCCTTACAACCTGGAATTAAAATGGATTTTTATTTGGATTTCATGTAGTGGACATACACAAAATAGTCCAAATTTGTGAAGTGAAATGAAAAAAATAACTTGTTTAAAATTCTAAAAAATAAATAACGGAAAAGTGGCGCGTGCATATGTATTCGCCTCCTTTGCTATTAAGCCTCTAAATAAGATCTGGTGCAACCAGTTACCTTCAGAAGTCACATAATTAAAGTCCACCTGTGTGCAATCTAAGTGTCACATGATCTCTGTATATATATATATACACCTGTTCTGAAAGGCCCCAGAGTCTGCAACACCACTAAGCAAGGGGCACCATGAAAACCAAGGAGCTCTCCAAACAGGTCAGGGACAAAGTTGTGGAGAAGTTCAGATCAGGGTTGGGTTATAAAAAAATATCTGATACTTTGAACATCCCACGGAGCACCATTAAAGCCATTATTAAAAAATGGAAAGAATATGGCACCACAACAAACCTGGCAAGAGAGGGCCGCCCACCAAAACTCACGGACCAGGCAAGGAGGGCATTAATCAGAGAGGCAACAAAGAGACCAAAGATAACCCTGAAGGAGCTGCAAAGCTCCACAGCAGAGATTGGAGTATCTGTCCATAGGACCACTTTAAGCCATACACTCCACAGAGCTGGGCTTTACGGAAGAGTGGCCAGAAAAAAGCCATTGCTTAAAGAAAAAAATAAGCAAACACGTTTGGTGTTCGCCAAAAGGCATGTGGGAGACTCCCCAAACATATGGAAGAAGGTACTCTGGTCTGATGAGACTAAAATGGAGCTTTTTGGCCATCAAGGAAAACGCTATGTCTGGTGCAAACCCAACACCCGAGAACACCATCCCCACAGTGAAGCATGGTGGTGGCAGCATCATGCTGTGGGGATGTTTTTCATCGGCAGGGACTGGGAAACAGGTCAGAAGAAATGATGGATGGCGCTAAATACAGGGAAATTCTTGAGGGAAACCTGTTTCGGTCTTCCAGAGATTTGAGACTGGGACGGAGGTTCACCTTCCAGCAAGACAATGACCCTAAGCATACTGCTAAAGCAACACTCGAGTGGTTTAAGGGGAAATATTTAAATGTCTTGGAATGGCCTAGTCAAACCCAGACCTCAATCCAATTGAGAATCTGTGGTATGACTTAAAGATTGCTGTACACCAGCTGAACCCATCCAACTTGAAGGAGCTATAGCAGTTTTGCCTTGAAGAATGGGCAAAAATCCCAGTGGCTAGATGTGCCAAGCTTATAGATACATACCCCAAGAGACTTGCAGCTGTAATTGCTGCAAAAGGTGGCTCTACAAAGTATTGACTTTGGGGGGGGTGAATACTTATGCACGCTCAAGTTTTCTGTTTTTTTGTCTTGTTTGAAGATGCAAAATTATTTTTTATTGTGAAACAAAGTGGTAGGCATGTTGTGTAAATCAAATGATACAAACCCCCAAAAAATCCATTTCAATTCCAGGTTGTAAGGCAACAAAATAGGAAATGCCAAGGGGGTTGAATACTTTCGCAAGCAGTTGTACAATTGGTGTGTAAATGTATTAGGATGTGTATTTTTAAATCTAAGCCCTTGCTGTTTTATTTCTGTGTAGGAGCTGGAGTGTCTGCAGGATCACCTGGAGGATCTGATCAGTGACTGCAGAGACATCGTGGGCAACCTCACGGAGCTGGAGTCTGAGGTGAGTCTAAAGATACTTCTGACTTTCTCATTGCTACCCAGCTGCAGCGTTACTTGTTTTAAGAAGAAAATTCGTCTTATATTTAGACACTTAATTGTACAATTTGATTTACACAATTGAAGTATACTGGATGCAGTACAAAAGGTTGAGACTATCTCAAAGCCAGTAAAAAAAAAAAAAAAAAAAAAAAAAAAAGCAATTTGATTGGTTCCTGTAGCACTGCAGTAAAATGCATTATGCTTCTAGTTTTCATAATTGTGTGTAGTGTGCAGTGCTCCAATACTCCTCTGCTCCCTGCAGGACATTCAGATTGAAGCTCTGTTGATGAGAGCCTGTGAGCCAGTGATCCAGGCCTACTGTCATGTGAGTTCACTATTCTGTTTGATAATTCCCACGTGTTTCGTCATACTGTACTACTGTTCTGACTTCTGGTAAACTTTTTTACAACCATTTTTTACTTTCTTTTGATTTTTACATGAAAGCTCATTGTTTTATAGTTTATTAATTGTCAATCTAAAAGTCTAGGTGATGCAACACTTTTGGCCATAGCTGTACAATCGGGTGCTGTGTCAAAGAACAGTGCAAATTGACAGATACATTTGAAAGCCCTCATCCTCTCCCTCCTTGTCCCTCAGGAGGTGGCTGATAACCAGATTGACACAGGAGACCTGATGGAGTGCCTGATCCAGAGCAAGCACCAGAAGGAAATGAATGAGAAGTGCATGGTCGGGGTCACCCACTTTCAGCTGGTAAGAGTTCCATCACATGAGAGGACAGCAAACTGGTAACGCGAGCATCCGTCATTGGTTCAGGTTCTTCACCTGCTAGAGACTGGAGGTCTGATGGTCTCTGCTGGTACCTGAAAAATTCGTAGCCATGTACACACCAATACCTCCTTGTGCTATTACTGTACACTGCATATCCACATACAAGTGATACACCAAGCTCCAATCTGTTCCTCTAGTCAGAAGGTGGTGACCTGTTTTATCATAGTTAATCATTCAGGTCATACAGAGTAACATTTTATGGCACTGTAGTGTTTTGGTGGTAGTGCATGTATTATAGATATCTGTTTCAACACTACCAGTTGTGTAGTCTGAAAAATATTGGAACAAACCATTTTTTTTTCCCTTATGGCCACATATTAATACAATAACTATTTTAAAATGTTTTTATAGCATTTAAAGTACCAGTGTTACTTGTGTTGTCGTCCAACAATTAGTTCTCCACCTGTGAGATGCATGGTGCTGAGAAATCCACCAAGTGGTCCCCAAGTCACATGTCCCTTTTATAGTATGCTATCAGACATCGATGTCTCTGTAGACGCTTGTTCCTAACTTATGTATATTGCATTAATAGTTGCTTTACCTGACATTTTGTTACATCTGCATAATCCCGGAGGATCTGAGTGTAACGCGGCTCTATCCTCTCCTCTGTTTCTCTGCAGGTCCAGATGAAGGATTTCCGGTTCTCCTACAAGTTCAAGATGGCTTGTAAGGAAGATGTATTGAAGCTCTGTCCCAACATTAAAAAGAAGTATGTTTGGGGATTGGGTTCTGCTGTGCAATTGAAATTTAATTTAATGAAGTGTGTAATACACAGTATTGTCACCTCAGCTTTTACAGAGTGAAAATGTGTGAGTGAAAGTTTGACTGCAGGGGGGAGTAGTAAAGATAGATAGTAAAGTTTAGGAAATGATTTGCCTCTTGAGGAATGCACATCTTAATTGAGGGTCTCTGTTTAAACTGCAGTGTCCTTGGTGCTGGTGTTTGAGCAGCCCCAGACTGGTATTATGTGTTTAGTGACTGTCCTGCTCCTCCCTGGCAGGGTTGACGTTGTGATCTGTCTAAGCACCACAGTGAGGAACGACACTCTGCAGGACATCAAGGATCAGCGTGTCTCTGTCAAGTGCCGCAAGCAGCTGAGAGTTGAGGAGCTGGAGATGGTGAGTGACTCTCTCACGTAGACTCCACAGCCAGACTGCTGATCAATACACAGAACTACAGGACGATTTAGAAAGCAGGCCAGCCTGTAATAGTGGCATGGCCTTAAGGGGTGCCACCAACATTTCATGAAGTCCTTGTTCTGTTTAAATGTAATATGCAACATGATGTAAATGCTTATCCAAGAGCTGCTTCTAACTGCAGCTTGAGCCATCATTTCTAGTGACTTGTTCATAGGATGCATGCTGTGTCCAAGTTGATCTTTTTAAGCTTGCATTTAAAACTGCAATGGGTGCCTTTTTAAAGTAGTCCCTATCAGCTTGATAATATGCTCTCCTTATAAATGCATGTCTAAACATTTAAAAATCCAATAATGCACTTAAAAATGAAACTTCTTAGTCATTATGCATGGTATGTTTGAAATGAACATTCTGTTGAAATGCATTTTATTGTAAAAATGTATCCAGTGGCACTTCAAAAAAATACAGGATCTGACATAAACATTCCAATTCTTACAAACCTGGTCTCTCGCTATAGATACAAGTGCTCTGCCTGAAATATATAATTTTTCTAAATACAGTAAGCTTTTAAACACCCATTCTCTATTTGATTTAATACTCTCTCATTCTATTTTTAAACATTTAGCGCATGCTCTGTTAGATTACATGATGCTGGTATGGCACATAGAACAGGTATGGGAGTCAAGTCTAGTGATTCCCCCCCCCCCCCCCCCCCCCCCCCCCCTATTTTAACCACAATCCTAATCTCTTTCTCAGTCTGAAGATATCCGTCTGGAACCAGAGCTGTATGACTCCTGCAAGCAGGACATCGGGAAGTACTGCCCGAATGTACCTTACGGGAACGCCCAGGTATATACAGACTGGCAAACGACTCTGAATAGCGTAGATTTCCCAATTGTTAAATGTTAGTTATAAATCGTCCATAACAAACCAGTTAAGATTTGCTAAAGTTAGTTCATTTTATCATGGGTATAGATGTCACCCTCTGCATAGAACATATGGCACAATTCCAACATGAAACTAAGCTGCACCACTTTTTTTATGTTTAACAGTTCCTGAAAAACACTGTTTATTTTATTATAATTTTTAATGTATCAATGTAGGGTGTCCATTATTATGAAACATCATTTTGCATAGTTTGAGCAGCTCAAACTGCACAAAATTACATTTCTTAGACAATGACACAATGTATTAACTTACAGAATTGTCCTAAACCATTGTCAAAAATGTGCATGTCAAATAAAGATTTATAACTTGTACACATTTTCATTGTTAAATATCTAGTCCAAAATATTTTTGTTCAGTTTCTTTCATAAGTTGAATGAGTAGATGAAAGTAACACCCCAAATTCACAGAGTGCTCTCTCCCCATGTCTCTCACCCCAGGTGATTGAGTGTCTGAAGGAGAATAAGAAGCAGCTGACCCAGCGCTGTCACCAGAGAGTCTTCAAGCTGCAGGAGACTGAGATGGTGGACCCTGAGCTGGACTACACCCTCATGAGAGTGTGCAAGCAGATGATCAAGGTAAGTGGGGTCGGGGGTCGGGGGGGGGGTCGCACAGTATTTAGGAAAACCGGAACATAACCCAATGAAGAATTCAGCTACTTCATTAGCCTGTCCAAATTAGATGTCCTTTTAACCCTTCCAGTCCTGAATTTTGTTGAGCTGAACAATGCAAAATGAAGTTCTACAATTCAAAAAGGAACTGCTTTTGAATATACATATTTTGGTAAATGGGACTTTTAAATCCTGTCTGCACTTAACTGTGAACAGCGCCAGGATGAGAAAGTGTTAGAGCTTTATGGAAATGTGTAAATGCAGTGGAGTGTCTTGTTTGAGCAGAGTATTTTGGGGAGGGGGGTGGAACATTTGATGGTACTGGTGTGTGTTGCAGCGGTTCTGTGGCGATGCCGACACGAAGAACATGCTCCAGTGTTTGAAACAGAACAAGAACAGCGAGCTCATGGACCCCAAATGCAAACAGATGATCACCAAGCGGCAGATCACCCAAAACACAGGTGACATGAACACACAGTGATTCAATCATTGGAGAAGCAGAATTATGAGAGTTTCATGGAGCCATACCAAAAATATTACACCTAGGAAGAGGTGGGAGGGTGCAGTAGCTTACTAAATATTGGTTGCAATGAAGGGTATGTTTCGAACCTTTTGAGGGTACTGATTTGCATAATATACAGGTGATGTCACCAAGCTACTTGTCAAATGTATTGCTTCATGTATTTTTAAATACGTTGTATAGAACAGTAGCCATGGTTTTAGAATTAATACACCCTTATGTACACGTAAATGATGCTAATTGCGATATATACAGTAAGCTTGCGTTGCAGGAGCACCTTATTGCAGCCAACTAAAAGAACTGCAGCAGACTTAGGCAAAACAAAGCTTTAACAGTCACCGTTCCA